>NC_064411.1:56227500-56437500 GCF_023375975.1 Astyanax mexicanus | reverse complement strand
TGTTCCCGTAAATGAGCTGCTGGAGCTCCTTCACAGCGTGAAGAACCAGCAGCTCAGTTTCCTCTGCTTTAAGAGAAGAGTTTGTTTGACATGTCCAGGTAGCTGCGCCATGAAAATAGCAATCCACCAAAGTCAGAGCTCACCTGATCTACTCTCAATAGGAACGTTTAGCAAGAGACACTCTGATTGGTTTATTATTTCACGTTACGTCCAAAAGTAAC
Organism: Astyanax mexicanus; assembly: GCF_023375975.1. Lineage (NCBI taxonomy): Eukaryota > Metazoa > Chordata > Actinopteri > Characiformes > Acestrorhamphidae > Astyanax > Astyanax mexicanus. The sequence continues at coordinate 56,437,279 of NC_064411.1, read as the reverse complement.
CACACCCATGATTGATTAAGAGAATTAGTACATGACTTTTGACGTGCAAGGTGTACTTTTCCCGACGTTACGATAGCGAAGACATCAAGCTGCTAACGGTTAAGCGGTTAACAGCATTGAAGGAGCTTAAAAAGGGACCTTAGTGTGAATGGCTCAAATGAAGGTGACTTATTTTCTGAACACACACACACACCGAAACACACACACACACACACACACACACACACACACACACTGTAACACACACACACACACACACACTCTGGCTGTATTGATGCTGTGGTTGTTACTCAGTCCTTATCCTCAATAATCCAATAAAATCAAGCCGCCCGCGTCCTATTAACATGCATGCCGGCTTGTGAGCTGTCACTCAGGAAGATGAATGGAGAGCCCGGCGAAAGTCTTTTCACACACACACACACACACACACACACACACACACACTCACAAACACACACACACAAACACACACACACACTGTTGTATTGTTCTTTACTGCATCAGGGGCCAAATATTTAACAGCTAGCGAGCCGTGATGGACTCCAGTACAGCTCAGTGTGTGTGTTAGTTAGGTATGGTTATATACTGAATATATAGTTATGTATATGTATGAATATAGTTGGGTATGGGTATATACAGTTGCAAGAAAAAGTATGTGAACCCTTTGAGATTGTACTTGGATTTCTGCATAAATTGTTCATTAAATGTGTTCTATGACACTCTAGGAAGGATTCTTCCTCACCTCATTGATCATTCTGCATGTGCTGTGCTCTTGCAGTCATCTTTACAGGACTTTACCACGCCTAGAGAAAGTAGCTCCAGTAACAGTGCTGAACTTTCTCCATTTGTAGAGTGTCTGTCTTACTGTGGACACATGAACATCAAGTAGCTTTTAGAGATACTTTTGTAACCTTTTCCAGCTTCATGCTTTAAGTCAACAATTCTTGAACGTAGGTCGTCCACATCAAGCAATGCTTCTTAAGAACAGCAAACTAAATCCAATCTCATCACATCCTGCCTCCAATTAGCTCTTAGTAAAGTCATTAGTCCAGGGGTTCACATACTTTTTCACCCTCACTGTGAATGTTAACATGTTGTGTTCAATAAAACCATGCAAATATATAATGTTTTGTGTGGTTTTAGTTTAAGCAGACTGTGTTTGTCTATTGTTGTGACGTAAATGAAGATCAGAACACATTTAATTACCAATTTATACAGAAATCCAAGTATAATCTCAAAGAGTTCACATACTTTTTCTTGCATCTGTATATATGGATATGGATATGTATGGCTATAGTTGGGTATGGATATATACTGTATTTATGGATATGGTTGTGTATTGATATAGTTGGGTATCTGGGAGAGAGCTAAGGTTAGCAGCGAGCTAGCTAACATACTAACGTTAGCAGCACGTTAGCTACGTTACCGAGGAGAGAGCTAAGGTTAGTGGAAAGCTAGCTAACATTAGCAGCGAGTTAGCTAACATACTAACATTAGCAGCACGTTAGCTACGTTACCGAGGAGAGAGCTAAGGTTAGTGGAGAGCTAGCTAACAAACTAACGTTAGCAGCAATTCTGTAAAATATTAACAGTAGCAGCAAGCAAGCTAACATACTAAGGTTAGCAGCAAGCAAGCTAACATACTAATGTTAGCCGTGAGCTAGATAACATACTAACCTTAGCGGCAAGTTTAGCTACGTTACCGAGGAGAGAGCTAAGGTTAGTGGAAAGCTAGCTAACATTAGTGGTGAGCTAGCTAACATACTAATGTTAGCGGCAAGTTAGCTAGATTTCCGAGGAGAGAGCTAAGGTTAGTGGAGAGCTAGCTAACGCACTAACGTTAGCAGCAATTACGTTACATATTAACAATAGCAGCAAGCAAGCTAACATACTAACGTTTGCGACAAGTTAGCTACGTTACCGAGGAGAGAGCTAAAGTTAGTGGAAAGCAAGCTAACATTAGCAGCAAGTTAGCTACATAGCCGGGAAGGGAACTAAGGTTAGTGGACAGCTAGCAACATACTAATGTTAGCAGCCATTATGTTACATATTAACAGTAGCAGCAAGCAAGCTAACATACTAACGTTAGCGGTGAGCTAGATAAAATAATAACTTTAGAGGCAAGTTAGCTAACATACTAACGTTAGTGACGAGCAAGCTAACATACTAACGTTAGCAGCAGTTACGTAACATATTAACAGTAACAGAAGGCAAGCTAACATACTAACGTTAGCAGGGAGCTAAAAAACATACTTACCTTAGCGCCAAGATAACTAACATACGAACGTTAGTGACGAGCAAGCTAACATACTAACGTTAGCGGCAAGTTAGCTACGTTACTAAGGAGAGAGCTAAGGTTAGTGGAGAGCTAGCTAACATTAGCAGCAAGTTAGCTACATAACTGGGGAGAGAATTAAGGTTAGTGGAAAGCAAGCTAACATACTAACGTTAGCACCAATTACGTTACATATTAACAGTAGCAGAAAGCAAGCTAACATACTAACATTAGCGATGAGCTAGCTAACATACTAACGAGGAGAGAGCTAAGGTCAGTGGAAAGCTAGCTAACATTAGCAGCAAGTTAGCTACATAACCGAGGAGAGAGCTAAGGTTAGTGGAGAGCTAACTAACATACTAATGTTAGCAGCAATTTCGTAACATATTAACAGTAGCAGCAAGCAAGCTAACATACTAACGTTAACGGTGAGCTAGCTAACATACTAACCTTAGCGGCAAGTTAGCTAACATACTAACGTTAGTGACGAGCAAGCTAACATTCTAACGTTAGCAGCAGTTACGTAAGATATTAACAGTAGCAGAAGGCAAGCTAACATACTAACATTAGCAGGGAGCTAAAAAACATACTTACCTTAGCGCCAAGTTAACTAACATACGAACGTTAGTGACGAGCAAGCTAACATACTAACGTTAACGGTGAGCTAGATAATAGGGGTGGGAATCTTTTACTATCTCACGATTCGATTCGATTCCGATTTTGGGGGCCACGATTCGATTCAAAATCGATTTTTGATTCAAAACGATTTGATTTATAAAAATTTATTGAAAACTTATTGAAAAAAAAGCCTCCAAAATATACACTGGTCCTGGAGAAGGTAATGTGTTACAAAAACAATAAAATGTGCAGGAATGTGGGTCCTCAGTGACAGAGGAATCACTGGGATATCACAATGACGTTAATGAACAATAAATAAATAATAAATAACACTGCTTTATTACCAGGCTACTAGCGGTGGTGTGTAGGTGACGCTGCTGGGCTGATGTGATGATAGCAGTGGAGCGCTAAAGTTCAGGAGCAGCTGCTGATTAACTAGTTAATTTAAGGTCGTTGTATTTCTTCAGAAAGGGGGCAGGAGGTGGAGAAATTAATTCATATTGTCCATTCCTTAATTCCTCTGTGATGGGGAGCTGAAATTAGCTCTGATTAGCTTATTGTTATTTTTCCGTTCCGCCTTAAATGCTGCAGCCCGCTGCCACCTGTAGCGTTATTTAAGGTGGAACTGGAAAGTTAGCTAGTTAGCTAGCTAACAGAAACTGAAACTAACTACTAGCGATCTTTTTTATGCTTGTGATGAAGCATTCTGCCATAAAACATTGAAACTACACGTTAATCTAAGGTAATATAGTGCTTGTTCTGCCATCTTACCGGTGATTCTCATACACCTACGCTCTGTGTGGGTCTGACGGTAAGTTCAAACTGCAGCGGCCACGGTCGCTTTGGGCAGTGGGAGGCGGAGCGAAAAACGCTTCGTGCCGCTGCAGTGTGAACTTACCGTGAGGGGTAGGGCCAAGGGAAGAAATGGGATTGGACCTTAGAATCGATTTTGGGACATTTTAAATCGATTCTGAATCGTAGTAAATGAGAATCAAGATTCTTATGTGAATCGATTTTTTGGCACACCTCTACTAGATAACATACTAACCTTAGCGGCAAGTTAGCTAACATACTAACGTTAGTGGTGAGCTAGATAACATAATAACCTTAGCGGCAAGTTAGCTACGTTACCGAGGAGAGAGCTAAGGTTAGTGGAAAGCTAGCTAACATTAGCGACAAGTTAGCTACATAACTGGGGAGAGAATTGAGGTTAGTGGAGAGCAAGCTAACATACTAACTTTAGCAGCAATTACGTAACATATTAACAGTAGCAGAAGGCAAGCTAACATACTGACATTAGCAGGGAGCTAAAAAACATACTTACCTTAGCGCCAAGTTAACTAACATACTAACGTTAGTGACGAGCAAGCTAACATACTAACGTTAGCGGCAAGTTAGCTACGTTACCGAGGAGAGAGCTAAGGTTAGTGGAGAGCTAGCTAACATTAGCAGCAAGTTAGCTACATAACTGGGGAGAGAATTAAGGTTAGTGGAGAGCAAGCTAACGTACTAACGTTAGCGCTAGTTAATTACGTTATCAGGGAGAGAAATAATACATTATTTTCTATCAAAGAAATGATGACTACATTTTTAAGGTCTTAAAAAGCATTAAATTTGCCATTTAAAATTGTGCAAGTAATAGTTTTGTTCTAAATCTAAATGAACCACTTCTGACACCAATCTTTACATCAGAACTAATCATTGTGTTTTTGAAAATGTATACAGTCTATAAAAATGCAGTATATCACCGTACTTTTTATATATATCATTGTTTTTGTGAGTGTTTATGTATGAGAATCAGCAGCTATGAACATGGAATTGGATATTGGTTTATATCAGAGCTTTGCTTGTAAAACTGTCATTAAGTTTTAGTTTCCCGGCGTTCTCCCGGCGTTGGTGGTTGTAATTCAGGCGTTTAGCGCTGATCCAGCAGCTCCTGGCTGTGTAAAACGTTAGTGAAGGTCGTGTTTGGAGGTGCGGTGGCTGGGCTGGTCTGGGCTGAGTGTAAATTTTATGGTAGCGGGGGGTTTCGTGTATGTGTAATGGTCCTTCACGCAGGAAATGATCATTCATCGCTGTTCTCGGCTCCTTCATCTACAGCTACTCAGCTGTGGAGCCCGTCCTTGCTTTTATGCACTTTTGTCTGTTTGCCAAATGTAATATAACGCTTACTCAGCTTATCGCTCCGCGTTCGGCTGCTCGGGACGTACGGCGGGTGAAGTATTGCTCCTTACCCAGAGTGCCGAGTGCTCTCAAAACTATGCAGGAAATGCTCTTAGGGCCGCGCTTGACGTCCGCACTTCATTTTTCCAATTGTATCAATTGACAACCTCCATTTCGCTTTCAGAAAAAACACACTTTTAGTTTTTTTATAAAAGGTTTTGGTTCCAAAGTCGAGATTTCAATCAGTTCTTCATATTTTACATCGTGATTGTGGAGTGTTATGATTGTAAACTACTAATCTGACCAGGTAATTATAGTATTACTCCACAGACTCGTTTTTTAGTCAAAGAGAAATTCGATTTTGCTGGATTTTGCAGCACGGCTTTGAGGATTTGACTGCATTCGGCAAGAAAAGCTCAGGTTGCCAACTCCACAACTAATCCCCAAGCTATTCCCAACTCCACAACTCACCTCCATAATATTCTCAACTCCACAACTAATCCCCAAGCTATTCCCAACTCCACAACTCACCTCCATAATATTCTCAACTCCACAACTAATCCCCAAGCTATTCCCAACTCCACAACTCACCTCCATAATATTCTCAACTCCACAACTAATCCCCAAGCTATTCCCAACTCCACAACTCACCTCCATAATATTCTCAACTCCACAACTAATCTCCAAGCTATTCCCAACTCCACAACTCACCCCCAAATCCTCAGATCATCCACAACTCATTCCCAGCCTATCCCAGCTTCACAGCTCATCCTCAATCTATTCCCAACTCCACAACCTATCCTCAACTCTAAACTTATGTCCAACTCCTTAACTCCTCCTCAACTCTTCCCCAGCCTATCCCCAACTCCACATCTCATTCCCAACACCACAACTCATCCCCAACCTATCCCAACTCATCCCCAACTCCACAACTCATCCTCAACCCCACAGCTCATCTCCAATTCCACAACTCATCCCCAAAGCTTCAAGTCATCCCAAACCGATTTCCAACTCCACAACTCATCCCCAATCTATTTCCCAACTCCACAACTCATTTCCAACTTATTTTCAACTCCACTACTTATCCCCAACTCCACAACTCATCCCCAAACTATTCCAAACTTATCCTCAACTCATCCCAAATTCATCATCTCCATAACTCATCCCAAATTCATCATCTCCATAACTCATCCCCAAATCCACAAGTCATCTCAAACCTATTTCCAACTCCTCAACTCATCCTTAACTCCACAGATCACCAACATTTTCCTAACTCCACACCTGTTATCTTGGCAATATATTGTCCTGAACATATTTGTGATATATAATATTATTGTCATTTTATGGACATTGAAAATATAAAAGCACAAAAATGCATTGCACCCATTTAAAGAGCAACGCAGTTTTAATGAATAAAAGTTGGGCAGGGTGTGTGTTAGTATAGGAATAGTGTTTGGTGTAGTGTGAGTATTATTGTTCCATTAGAGCCAGTGCATAATAAACTGTATAAAGTGTATAAACTGTATAAAGTGTATAAAGTGTGTAAAGTGAGTGTGTGCAGGCTTGGTTTATATGCAAGGCTTTTGAAAGTATTGGTACGTTGGTGGGAATAAAAGAAAAGGCAGCTGAGTCCAGTTCAGAATCCAGAGGTCACCAGTGGTCACATGAACCTAGACTCATAATTGATGCAGTTCTGCATGAGCTCTCTCAGAACTGCCCTGCTCTGCACTTTCCTCCGCCGCTCTGCATGCCGGAATATTCCGCATTCATTCCCGCCGAGCCGTTTTACTCTTTATCCGAGAGCTGTTACGCAAAATACAGCGTTTAGCGCTGGCTGAACTTTGGCTGCTGTGGGCTCTCCAGCTCAGGTCCTGTAGTTGGCTGGTTTCAGACCTGCTGTTGTTGTTGGCAGCGAGGGGCCGAGCGCCGGCACATTCCAGGCAACGGCCCGAGCCCAGGCTGGGAACGGTGTGCCTGATGATGTGAAAGTGCAGTGCTGGAAGAACCGTCCAACTGCCTTCCAACTGCTATTCAACTGCCGTCCAACTTCCACACAAAAACCTTTCAGAAACTGTCTAGCGGTCGCCCCAACAATCGTCCAAAAACTGCCCAATTACCACCCAACTATTGCCAAACTACCCTCCACAAACTGTTCAACACCCACCCAACATCATACAAAAACTGCCCAACTACCCTACAGAAACTGTCTAAGGGTCACCCAACAATCATACAAAAACTGCCCAACTACCACCCAACTGCCCTCCGGAAACTGTCCAATGGCCACTCAACAATCATCAAAATACTGCCGAACTACCATCCAACTACCCTTCAGAAACTGTCCAATGGCCACTCAATGATTCTCGAAAAACCTCCCAACAACTATCCAACAGCCACACAACTACCACCAAAGTACCCTCTAAAAACTGTCCAATGGCCACTCATTGATCCTCCAGAAACTGCCCTACAACTGCTAACTACTGCCCAGCTTCCACACAACAACCTTTTGTCAAACCAACCAACGATTGTCAAAAAACTGCCCGTCTGCCACCCAACTGACGCCAAACTTCTGACACCAATCTTTATATCTAAACTATTTTTTAAGAATAGAATTTTTGAGATTTTGTATATAGATTATTTTTTGTGTGCCAGGGGTACCTCATATCTCTCAAATTTTTATATTTTAAAATATGTTAAAGTAAAACGAAAGTGAGCATAAAAGACGTGTGGTAAAATCGTCTTTATCGGTTCTCATTTGGATTAAATGCAATTATCACCCGTTCCCACCGGATTATTCCTCCAGCTCTTTAAACCAGGTCTTTCTGGAGTCAGTTAAACCAGCCTGAGGCTGCTTTCTCGTTTTCTTTCTAATTAATTACTCATAAAATTAACGCTCTCCCGTTGCGGGGGGTAAACGTTCGCTCTCAGATCCTCCCTGAGCTCTTCACTGTAAACAGCAGAGAGTTAAAATACAGTCAAGTTTCCAAATTACCCATCAAATTATGGATATACTGTAGTTAGAAAGTATGTACAGAGGCTATACATTATAAATTTCATGTTTTTTTTCCCACAATTCTGTTAAAATAACAGTAAAATTCTGCAAACGTTTGTCTCTGTAGAGTTGTTCTTTACACTGTTTCGAATTTCGTGACAAATGGACCAATGGAAATGCTTCAAAATTGTTTTAAAAATATTCTAAATTCCTATATACGAAATTCTCTCTTTATTATTGGAATAAATACTAATAAATATAGATAAGCAACAAATAGTTTAAACACGTTTAATATTAATTCTGTCTTAAATGGCGATTTGTTTATTTAACCATATTTAAATATTAAGTGTCTAATAAAACATCTGCCCAAATAAAAACAGCAGAAATCAGTTTTTTATGCATTTAAAATAGATATATTTAAAATATATATTTTGCATTTCTACTTTCCACTCTATAAACACTCCAAATACCAAAAAATGTATCCATAGACTAGATCAGTTAAAGAAAAGTCATTTCGGTTAAATTCTGCTGGTTGAGAACCTCAGAAAGCCCACAGCAGGATTATACAGCAGACTTCTTCTGAGGGAGGAATCTGTACCTACTGTCCATGACAAGTTTTAACAGATGAGGGAGACGTAAGAACATGAACATTAGTTTCAGTTTTATTGGCCAAGTATACTTAACATACACAAGGAAGAAATTTAAGCATGAACTAGCTTGTGTGTCTTTTGCCATTTAGCACAAGCTAACACTTAACACTTAGCATAAACAAGGGGCGTGGCCAGCAACAGCTTATTTGCATAACAGTGACAGAGCCCTTAAATGGCTCATTATAAAAGGGACTGAAACTGGTAGGAAAAGAGCTGGTGAGATCTTTATCTTTGTGTTAATTTTTCCATTGACTTCTTTTGAAAGACTTTCCCATTTTCTGTAAAATCACTTTTTTAGAGATTGTTGGAGGTTTTTGTCCTGAGGCGGTGATGTCCCCGTCCCCGTCCTCCAGGGGGACTGTCCCTTTAATAATAGGACGTGAATTATGAATGACAGGTTGATAATTTAGCAATCACGGCTATCACATTAAATTAGACAGATGAACTGTCAGCTCTCACATCTCGCCATAACCTGCTGTGCTGAGAGACCTGGTGTACTGCCTCGCCTTCTTCTGCCTCGTCTGTATGCTTTGTTTGTGTTGTATGGTTGCTCCTCACAGAGGGTATGGTACCAGTCTGCCTCGCCTCTATCTACCTCATCTCAGTTTGCCTCATCTCTGTTGCCACGTCTCTGCTGCCTTTTTTTGGTCTGCCTCGTTTCTGCTGCCTTTTTTTTGGTCTGCATTGTCTCTGTATGCTTTGTTTCTGTTGTATTGTTGATTGTTACAGAGGGTATGGTACAAGTCTGCCTCACCTCTATCTACCTCATCTCAGTTTGTCAGGTCTCTGCTGCCTAATCTCTGCTACCCCGTCTCTGCTGCCTTTTTTTTTGGTCTGCCTCGTTTCTGTATGCTTTGTTTCTGTTGTATTGTTGGTTGTTACAGAGGGTATGGTACAAGTCTGCCTCGCCTCTATCTACCTCATCTCAGTTTGTCACGTCTCTGCTGCCTCATCTCTGCTGCCTCATCTCTGCTACCTTAGCTCTGCTGCCTCGGCTTTGTTGCTGTCAGTCTTTGTCTTCCTTCATACCATCTGCCTCATATCTGCTGCCTTTCCTTTCATGCCTCTATCTCTCTTATCTCAGTTCGTTACATCTCTACTGCCTCATCTCTGTTGCCTCATCTCTGCTGCCTCGTCTATGCTGTCTGGGCACTGCTGCCTTGTCTCTGTATGCTTTGTTTGTGTTGTATGGTCGATCATCACAAAGGGTATAGAACCAGTCTGCCTCGTCTGTATCTACCTCATCTCAGTTTGTCACATCTCTGCTGCCTCTCCTCTGTTGCCTCATCTCAGCTGCCTTTCCTTGGTCTGCCTACCTTATTTTAGTTTGTCACATCTCTGCTGCCTCTGCTCTGAGTCTGGGCGGAGGGTCATTGCGAATAATTGGGTTCTTATTTATGGTAATTGAGTTCATATAAGCATCGATTGGGTAATTAGGCTTCTAAATTGGGTTAAAAATGGGGGTAAAATTAGAAATAAAAAGGTAAAACTGTCGTAAAGCGTTTACCCTGAAAGCACAAGGATAAGACGAATGAGTTCAGAGTGCTGGAGAAGAAAAGCTCAGCAAACAAACAGCCTGAAAGGCTTATGATTCATGATCCCCGGCTGAGCGCTGGGAGGACCGGGCATTAGCGCTGAAAACCGCTAACGCTAACTCTTCTGAGCACACTGTTAGCGGTTAGCGCTCGTTTTATCTCCGTCCGTTTGGACCGAGTTCTGGACCTGATTGCCTGCTGTGTGGTTCTGTTTCCGGGCTGACGATACGACTGGCCCACGCATTAGCGGTTAGCATTCCATCATGAATTATTTACAAACAGGAGATTTAGAGGCTTTAATCCTGTCTTAATGCGTCTAATTAGCGATTGCTTGTCCAGAAATCAAGGTCACGCAGTTTGAACATTATCCTGAATGTAATTGGACAGATTTTGGAGGTTTTGTGCTGCAGCTAAACATAATTATCCACTATATCCACAGAATTATCCATTTTAAGATCAAAGTCTAAACTGGCCTTTGATTAGCATTAATGTTGCACGGTATACAGATACTAGAAAACGATTAAAAACGATACAGTACCCCAATTGGCACCAAAGATCATAATAATAATAATAACTTAAGAACGCGTTAACACATCCAACAAAGCCTAAAGATTTCATTTACCAGCAGGACTTGGCACACTGCCCACATTGCCAAACGTACCAGTTCGTCTTGTATAATATTCTAATTTTCTGAGACACAGATTTTTGGGTTTTTAATGTCTGTAAGCTTCATAATCATCAACAATAAGAGAAATAAACTATTAAAATAGATCACTCGGTGTTTAATACATCTATATAATATATGAGTTTCACATTTTCAACTGAATTACTGAAATAAAGTCACTTTTCAATGATATTCTATTTTTTTGAGATGCACTAGAATATGTCTGGAAAGATCTAGAAAGAAATACTATTGTTTAAAAAAATCATTAGAATTAGAATCATTGATTCCAATCTGCAATCGATTCTTGATCCGATTCACTGAAATATTACCTATCAAATCTGTCAGCTGGGCAAAATTTCAGTCTGTGAGTGCATCGTAGAGTCACATCTGACTGCATACCTACAGTATATATACAGATTATATTATAGATATGTTATAGCTCTATGTTTTTCCTAATTTATTTTTTTTTCGAAATATCAAATCAATAAAAGCCAGTTTTAAAGCCTATTATTAAAGCTAGTTTTAATGGAAAGTTTAAAGCCATTTTTAAACCCATTTTTAAAGCCAGTTTTTAAAGCCTATTTTAAAGCCAGTTTTTAAAGCCATTTTTAAACCTATTTTAAAGCCAGTTTTTAAAGCCAATTGTAAAACTTATTTTAAAGTCAGTTTTCAAGCCTAGTTTCAAACCTATTTTAAAATCAGTTTTAAAACCTAAAGTTTATTTTAAAGCCAAAGCCAATTCTGAAGCCAGTTTTAAAGCCTATTCTTTAGCCAGTTTAATTTATCCCTCTATGACAAGCAACAAACCAATTTTATGATTATTGGTCTGTCCTCTAAATGTTTTATATAGTATACATGTATGTTTTAAAGCCAGTTTTTAAGTTATTTTTAAAGCCAATATTCCCACATCGCTGCATCCCTACTCCATGCGTAACGGTTGCATGCCGAGCGGTGATCCTCATGCCACCTCCAGCCTCGTCACCGCGGTCCTGCAGCCGCCGGACAGAAGAGTCGGAGGTGGTTTTCTTTGTTATCTTGTCTCTATCTTGTCTCTTCTCGGCTCTGGGCGGCGAGAGTGTGGAAAGTTACCCAACGCGTAAAAAATAATTCATACTGGCACAACTAAAGCAGGTCATCGCAGTTCTGTCAGCGTTCCTCAGATCTGTGTATCTGCAGCTCTGAGCCTGAGTTCACTGTCTGGATGGAGATGATCTCAGGATAACTCAGATCTTCTCAGTGTCACGCAACCGGATAACTTAACAGAGTTAAATTCATTTTAGTGTAATTAAGATACTCTGATAATACTCTGATAATACTCATCTATACATGTATATAACCATACTCACTCATAGCCCACAGCAGAGACAGTTACTCTAAGGATAAAGCCTTGTATTATACTCTTGATTTGAAGGTTGTTAAAGATTATAGTGAATGCAGGAGTGTTGCGCAAGTGTTGCGCGAGTGATGCAGGAGTGTTGCACGATTGTTGCAGGAGTGTTGCAGAAGGAATATTGTGTGAGTTATGCAGGAGTTGTGCAGCAGGAGTTACGCAGCAATGCTACAGGAGTGTTGCAGTAATGTTATGCAGGAGTGTTGCAGGAGTGTTGCAGTAATGTTATGCAGGAGTGTTGCAGGAGTGTTGTGGAAGGGGTATTGTGGGAGTTATGCAGGAGTTATGCAGGAGTTGTGCAGGAGTTGTGCAGGATTGTTGCAGAAGTGTTGCGTAAGTTATGCAAAAGTGCGTGTTGCAAGACTTATGCAAGAGTGTTGCGCAAGTGTTGCAGGAGTGTTGTGTGAGTTATGCAGGAGTGCTGTGCAAGTGTTGAAGAAGTTACACAGAAGTTATACAGGAGTTATGCCGGATTGTTGCAGGAGTGTTGTGCAAGTTATGCAGTGGTTAAGCAGAAGTGTTGCAGGAGGTGCTGCGCGAGTTAAGCAAGAGTTATGTAGGAGAAGTGTTGCAGGAGGAGTGTTGCAGGAGTTATGCTGCGGGAGGCGTGTTGCAGGAGTGTTGCATGAGTGTTGAAGGAGTTATGCAGGAGTTATACAGTAGTGTTGCAGGATTTATACAGGAGTTATTCAGGTTGCACGAGTTTAGCGCGAGTTATGCAGGATTGTTGCAGGATTTATGCAGAAGTGTTGTGTACGTCATGCGAGAGTGTTGCGTGTGTTTTGCAGAAGTGTTGCACGAGTGTTGCAGGAGTTATGCTCCAGTGTCGCAGAAGTTTTAGAGTAGTTATGCAAGACTTACGCAGGAGTGTTGCACGAGTTATGCAGTCATGTTACAGGAGTTATGCAGGATGTTGCGCAAATGATGCAGGAGTGTTACGCAAGAGTGTTGCGCAAGAGTTGCAGGAGTTATGCAGGAGAAATGATGATGCAGGAGGATTGTTGTGGGAGGAGTGATGATGTGGGAGTAATGCGCGAGTGGGTGGGTATTATGTCCTGCTGTTTTGCGCCCAATGGCTTGAGGGGTCAGGAAAATGCAATGCTGCAGCTGCAACAGAATAAATTCCTGCGCTGTTCATCAGGCTGTATTCTGTTGATTGTAAAGTGAATATGGCTGACTGGTTCCATTAAGCTAATCCAGTAATATATGTTCACGCTGAGGGCTGTGCTGCTAAAATTAGACTCAGGCCGTAATTTCCAGTTAGAAACTCCGACTCTTTGAAAGCTGGACTGTTTCTACCATCAAACACGGCACAGTACGCTTATTTATCTCCTGATAAATAATAAAAAAATATATATAATTCTGAAACATCACGCTGACTGATACTGTTAAAGAAAGGTACAGTACACTGTAATATTTAATGTGCAATACTAATATTAGTGCTCAAAGTGTATTAATATCATATCATGTGATTTTGTGTTTTGCAAAACTGTACTGATTCTCAAAAACATACACTATCTGTTTATGATGAGTTTATATGTAAAGATTGGTGTCAGAAGTGGTTCATTTAGTGTTAAACTCCGCCCACTAGAGAGCAATATATCGCAATATATTGCCTTGCTCTTAGTATCGCAATATATTGCCTTGCTTACAGTATTGCAATATTACATCTTTTGCTCATTATAGCAATATATCTCCTTGCTTTTAGTATCACAATATATCTCCTTGCTCATGGTATCGTAATATGTCTCCTTGCTCTCAGTATCCTAATATATTACTTTACTCTCGGTATTGTAATATATAATCTTGCTCTCAGTATTGCAGTATATTGTCTTGTTTTCAGTATTGCAATCTATCACCTTGCTCACGGTATTGCAATATAACGTCTTGTCCTCAGTATGGCAATATATCTCCTAGATCACAGTATTGCAATGTATTGCCTCACTCACACTATGGCAGTATATCACCTTGCTCACAGTATCGCAGTATATCTTCTTGCTCACCACATCTCAATATTTTGCCTTGCATACAGTATCAACATATATTGCCTCGCTCACACTATGGCAATATATGACCTTCCTCACAATAACGGCATATATCTTTGTGCTTACAGTATCGCAATATATTACATTGTTCTCAGTATCGCAATATATTGCCTTGCTCAGAGTATTGAAATATATTGTAATATGTTGAATCACAACCTCTGTATCATGATAATATACACAATCTTTTGTTTAAAAACCTCTTTTTCTAATTTTTTGTCTTTTTGCTGGTAGTTTTTGTGTGTAAACAGGCCGAGGCTGTTTTATATTTTATATGTATGGGAGCCCGTGGCGTCTCTGTGTCCGTCAGCGCCCCGCTGATAGCGCTTATCGCCCTGTTTACCGGCACAAAGCTGCAGAGCGTTTGATGGAAACGAGCTCGCCGGCGTCCGTCCGACTTCCTGGAATAAAGAATAAACCTGAACAAACAAATAAACATCAGCGTGGGTCCGGCCAATAGTAGAGCAGATAATTCTAATTGAAAAATTAATTGGAATTTTAATTAATGTCTTGTGAAGTGAAACTGAAGAAGGGATGGAGCTTATCGGACCGGAGGAGGGATGAATACGGAGAACCTGGTCTGGCTGAACTTCCTCTTCAGGGTGTTTTACAGCATTGTGAGGAATTATATTTTATATTTTATATATTGGATTGTTTGAAAAGAGCAAAAGTTATTAATAGAGGGGTGAAATTAGTTCCAAAAAATCAACAAAATTCATAAAACTGTAGTAAAACCATGATATATACTCTAGGATACTCTAGGTTCTCAGTATCGCAATATATCTATAAATGTTTTTTTCAGTATTTTTTTCTACAATTTAAGTTAAAAAATCTTAATATATCACCTCACAATATTGCAATATGTCATCTTGCTCACAGTATCGCAACATGTATCTCCTTGCTCATGGTATCGCAATATATTGACTTGCTCACAGCATTGCAATATATTGCCTTGCTCACACCATGGCAATATATCACCTTGCTTACAGTATTGCAAAATTACATCTTTTGCTCATTATCGCAATATATCTCCTTGCTCACAGTGTTGCCATATATATTCTTGCTCACAGTATTGCCATATATCGTCTTGCTCATGATATCACAATATATCTCCTTGCTCACAGTATTGCAATATATCTCCTTGCTCACAGTATTGCCATATATTGTCTTGCCCATGATATTGCAATATGTCATCTTGCTCACAATCTCGCAACATATATCTTCTTGCTTATGGTATCACAATATATTGCCTTGCTCACAGTATAGCAATATATTGCCTTGCTCACACCATGGAAATATATCTGCTTGCTTACAATATTGCAATATTACATCTTTTGCTCATTATTGCAATATATCTCCTTGCTCCCAGTATCTCAATATATCTCCTTGCTCCCAGTATCTCCATATATCTCCTTGCTCACAGTATAGCCATATGTCATCTTGCTTATGATATCGCAATATATCTCCTTGCTCCCAGTATCTCCATATATCTCCTTGCTCACAGTATTGCCATATATCATCTTGCTCATGGTATCGCAATATGTCATCATGCTCACAGTATCGCAACATATATCTCCTTGGTCATGGTATCGCAATATATTGCCTTGCTCACAGTATAGCAATATATTGCCTTGCTCACACCATGGCAGTATATCACCTTGCTTACAGTATTGCAATATTACAACTCTTGCTCATTATTGCAATATATCTCCTTGCTCCCAGTATCGCAATATATCTCCTTGCTCCCAGTATCTCTATATATCTACTTGCTCCCAGTATTGCAATATATCTCCTTGCTCACAGTTTTGCCATGTATCGTCTTGCTCATGGTATCGCAATATGTCATCTTGCTCACAGTATTGTAACATATATCTCCTTGGTCATGGTATCACGATATATTGCCTTGCTCACACCATGGCAATATATTACCTTACTTACAGTATTGCAAAATTACATCTTTTGCTCATTTTTGCAATATATCTCCTTGCTCCCAATATCGCAATATATCTCCTTGCTCATGGTATCGCAATATATTGCCTTGCTCTCACCATGGCAATATATCACCTTACTTACAGTATTGCAATATTATATCTTTTGCTCATTGTTGCAATATATCACCTTGCTCACAGTATTGCCAAATGTTTCCTTGCTCATAGTACTTCCATATATCGTCTTGCTGATGATATCGCAATATATATCCTTGCTTCCAGTATCGCAATATATCACCTTGCCCACAGTATTGCCAAATATTTCCTTGCTCATAGTACTGCCATATATCGTCTTGCTGATGATATCGCAATATATATCCTTGCTTCCAGTATCGCAATATATCACCTTGCTCACAGTATTGCCAAATATTTCCTTGCTCATAGTACTGCCATATATCGTCTTGCTGATGATATCGCAATATATATCCTTGCTTCCAGTATTGTCATATATTGTCATATATTGTCTTGCTATTATCACCTGCTATTATCACCTTCTTCTCAGTATTCAAAATATATTGTGTTATTTACAGTATTGAAATATATTGTGTAATATATATTTTGAATCACAACCCCTGTATTATGATAATACACAGCCCTAGAATTAACGGAAATTTGTATTTTTGTACGTAGATTAGGAAAGTCGTAATTAAGCGTTATTTTTATCGTAGCTCTATAAGAGACTAATCGCCGTGCGCTCTGTGGGCTTATTAGCTGAATGAAGTGGTAATAAAGTGGCTCTAATCTGGCCTCAGTCGAGCAGGTTAATTATAAACAACTGTTAGCCGCTAATGAACACGTCAATCAGAGCGTGTTTTACTACTCAATCGAAAGCCTGGCAGCGTGTCAATACATTCGTAAATATAAACAAGCAATGCTTCCTGTCTGCGGACGGATGCTGATTCGGTCGCCTGGGTAACGATTGTGTGAAATCAGATTTAAATCCGATTTAGAAATTGTATTGTATTGTATTGATTTTAAACTAAAGCATATTAAACAGAATATGTAGCAAAGTATTGCCAATAGAATAGAACCCTCTATATATTTTCTCTACATAGTAAATGAATAGTAAAGTGATCTATCATACCATGAAGAAACACATAAGGAATCATGTAGTAACTTAAAATTACTGTTAACCAAACCAAAATACTCTGTGAAACAGAGAATAAATCTCTTGCCCTTCCTTTCCTTGGAGGTCCTGATAAGTGCCAGTTTCATCATTATAATATATTTGATGGTTTTTGCATTTACTGCACTTGAGTGTACTTTTAAAAGTTCTTGAAATTCTTATTTTCGGATTGACAGACCTTCATTTTTTCCTAAAGTCATTTTTTTTTCCGTAATCTGGATTCGAACTCAAATATTCACTATTCACTGTATACCTGTAACTCTACCTCTTCACTACTTTACTTTAACTGATGCTCTCAAACACTTTATTAAGAGACAAGAAATTCAAGTAATTAACTCTTGATGAGTTCAGCACAGCTGTTAACTGAAAGCCTGAATTCCAGGAGACTCTACCTCATAAAACTGACTGAGAAAATCCAGCAGAGATGTTCAAAACTGGCTACTCTAAGCAACAGGTGCTTCTTTAAAAACAATCTAAAATATAAAACATATTCTGGTTTGTTTAACATTTTTTTGTTTACTAAATAAATATATGTATGTATTTGTATATGTATTATTATCTTTATACTTTAACATATCAATTTATACAGAAAACAAAGCGCTAGTCTACGTTTTAATCTAAGGCAGGGGTGTCAAACTCATTTTGGCCGAGGGCCACATTGGCATATTGGCTGTCCTCCGAGGGCCAGATGTAACTTATAAATGTAATAAAATGTAACCAAATGTAATATATGTAAATGAATGTAATTACTCCTTAATGTTAAATAACTCTCAATATATTATTTATTCAATCAAATATTACAGTTGCATGGAAAAATGTTTGCTTGTTGCTCTATTAACATAAATCCTTTTGATTTGTCATGTCATGAAATCCAAAAACTCCATCAATCAAGAACCAAACTATTCAAGTGAATAGAAATGACATCAAGTTATATTAACTTTGAAATTATTAACTGAAATAAGGCTTAATAAATATAAAATCAAATTGTGAGCTGTTAAGAACATAGCATTTCCTCAGATTTAGCAGTTCCTCATCCAACCACTAGTGGGAGCTGCAGCAGCAGCACCACAAGTCCGCAGTCTTTACTGAGTCAGAGCTACAGCCCAGCCACGGGCTACAGGGCTCAGCTCAGCCAGTCTGGAGCGTTTTTAAAATTTTTAAGTTCTTCTGTGTATGAAATAAAGATTTTTGTAACCGGATAATACAGCTCTCTACAGTTCATCTTTCAGCCCAATCAGCTAACAGCAGCCGTTTAGAGCATGAGTCACTGCTGGGATTACATTATAAACAGGTCAGTTAGCGCGCTGCTAACCTCAGGATGTTTATAACTACGGAGTTTAGTGGACACACCACGGCTGCAAGGTTAGACTGTTGAAGGCTACTGAAGACTATTAAAGGCTATTGGAGGTTATTGAAAGGGTTATTGGGAGCAGAAATCAGTAAAGGCTGGTTAGATAAGTGATTCACGTCCTCGTACTTTGCTGCGGTGAAACTGCGACTAGCGCTGTCCCAGTGATGTTTATTAACGTCATTAAAACAGATTTTGTCAGCTATTGTCTTATAAATGTTTACACAGAACTTATATCTCTCCTAAAAAGCGTTTATGTTGGTCAGTAACACTCTTCGTAACACAAAAGGCATACCGGTCTTTCGCCTTGAAGCACAGCCGTCCGTCTGCATCAACTTCTCTTTTTCTGGACATTATGGGATAAACATTTATATGTCTCAAGTCCACCCGCGAAGTTACACCTTCCCTCCGGCAGGGTTTCCACATCAATGACTACACTGCCGTGTAGTGGCAGTAAGCCGTAACTTTGCGGGTAATACAATCGACAAGCATTGTGGGAAATGTATTTTTTGGTCAAAGAACGCTTCTGACTTATTTATTATAGACACTAAGATCTTACAAGCTCTCGCGGGCCACATAAAAAGACGTGGCGGGCCACATTTGGCCCGCGGGCCTTGTGTTTGACACATGTGATCTAAGGCATTTTAAATATTACATATTTGCCTTTTTGTATTTGATCAGTTTTAGTCTTTAAGTCTTAATAGTTTTTTTTTGCAAAACAAATGAACAAATTTGCCCCCAAAAGCCATTTTTAAAAAGTAAACCAACATATAGTATGATAAACAAAATGTAATAAAAAAAATATATATTAGATTTATTTTGGGTTTTTGAGGCGTTTACAGTTTTGGCTAAAATACACATTGTGCAAAACCTACATAAATAAGCAATACTCAAAAACTTAAAAACTCCTCTCCTTCTTATTACTGTGACTCTTTTAACTAACTGAGTATATTATATTATATTATATTAAATTATAATACTTATTCTATAGGTTTATTATCACTGTGGTTAAAATCTGTATATCAATGTTCTGCTGCTACAACAGAAATTCTGGTAAATGAATAAGTAAATTAATAAGGCTTTTCCTTGTCATCATGCAGAAAAAGATAAAAAGAGAATAATGCACTTATTATTCACTTCAGCTGGCAGTGGTTCTAATGTAATGGCTGAGCTGAGCGTAGGGAAAGTGCAGCATTGAGAAAAAGAGATGTTTGGTTGTGCTGAGAAAGTGTGAAAGTGTTGGCATTTGTTCCAGCTAGGGCTGCAACTAACGACTATTTTAGTAGTCGACTAATCTGTCGATTATTTTTTCGATTAGTCGATTAGTCACGATTATTTGTCATACCATCAGATAGCATCTTTGTTGTTATTTGTTTCCAATATCAAATCAAAATAAGGCGCCATTAAACATGAATATGAAACTAAAGCTTGATAGCTTAATCAAATTTATTTGAAACATTAACATGCACTATTAATGTCACAATAAAAAAAATAATAAATAAATAAATTTAAATTAGGTAATACAAAATAAAAGTGCACCATGTCTTTTAAATTAAGATAATGTGCAAATGTGTAACTCAAAATAGGTTTTCACCACTCTACTATATAAGTTTGTGACATTTAAGTACAAAAAGGCAATACAATATACCTGTACAATACAATAAGCAACAAGTGACAAAGTATGAAAAAAAGAAAGAAAGAAAAAATATTCTGGAATATTCAATATAAATAAAACTAAATTTAAAAGAAGACAGATCAATATAAAATATAGTAAACTCCTAATCTAGGATATAGGGGAGGGGGAAGCTAGTAATATTAACAAATCACTACAGCTGAACGCTATGTATCACAAATAGAGTACTGGCTATGCCAACTAAACATGACAGCTTAAATACCTTCACTGAATTATTGAGTTTCGACACAGACTAGCTAAGCTAAGCTAGCAACCAACCAAGTAAAAGAGGCTCATTATTTAACAGAATGAATTCATTTTGCACGAGTAAAATGTTAAATACATCGCTAACTCATATGAATAACGTAATACGTTAGACAGCTAACAATCCTGAAAAATAGCGCTCTTTTAGAAGTTTTCTGACAGGTAAACTAACTACAAACATTAGCTAGGTTCGTTGGCTTAAACACGAAGCAATGTAAAAACTTACCCGTCCGAACTAGCGCTTGAACTCAGAGCTCCAGGGTGCTTGCGTTTTAGATGCTCATGCATCACCGTGGTGCTGCCGTGAAATGATAACTCTGCTTTGCAGTGTCTGCATTCAACTTGTTTTTTTTCTTTATTTTGGCTGAAATGTCCCCAAACTTTGGAAAGTTTAGGTCTCGCTTTCGCTGCCTCTCCGTCTTCATGCTGCGCCATCATTCAAGCTGCTCTTCTTTGTTAGCACTGACCGCACTCGTTGTAGGCAGCGTAAGTGATACTGCCCCCTATAGTTCCTTCAGTGCATTGCAAAAATACCGACGCGTCGACAATGAAATTCCTCGTCGACAATTTTTTGTAGTCGACGTTGTCGATTATGTCGACTAATCGTTTCAGCCCTAGTTCCAGCTGGATAAAATAACTCATTAATCACTCATTCCGGTGTGTCGCACGGATGTTGTCCGTAGAGCAGCTGAGTTTAGCCTCGGAACAGAGCGACTGTGCCAGTTTTTACCCGTTTGCTGAGGGCAGCATGTGGGCGAATGTGAAAGCGTCCGGTGAACGAGTCTTATCTCTGCTTTTTACCCAGTTTACCAAATAAAACACTTTAGAATTGTGATTGTTTGCGTGTTGATTCCCTCAAAACTGATGTTTGAACAAGTTAGAATAGGTCTATAGTAGAGATGGGACCGATCCGATACAATATCGGTATCGGGGCCGATATTGACGTAATCCGACGAATCGGATATCGGGCGGGCGCTGCCGATCCACTTACCGATCCATATTCCAGTCCAAAGCTTGAGCTGAACAATAAACCCGCCATAACGTTAACACAAAACGCATCCCTGATCAGGATTCCAGTTTAACAGTTTACCCTGAACCCCCAGCAGCTTCAGTCTGCGGCTGACTGAGTAACCTTAGCTGTTTATCTACAAAAAAGTCCATTATCTGGAGAGTTTTCACTTTGGAAACGCTGTACAGCAGAACGGTACACGTAAAGTCAGCGTCTGAGAGGTAAACAGATTAACACCAGCAGTCTGTTAGCCTAGCTAGCATTAGCACTGAACTGACAGCAGCTGCATTCCGGTGTTGTGAAGGTATTATAACTACAGACTGGAGTAAACTATATTCATAATCCACATATCCTATAAAACCACAGCATCTACAAACACTAACCAGCACAAACACACCCATCTGTTATTAAAAAACAGTCATTCATTTAGTTCGGAAATACAGTTAGCATTGCCACTTAGCCGTTAGCCATCTCCATTAAGATCTGCAGTCTGTTAGCCTAGCTAGCAAAATCATTCCGGCATTGTGAATGTAATAAATAACTATCTTAAGTGAACTACAGCCATAATCCACATCTAATATCAAACCACAGATGCTACCAACCCTAACCAGCACTAAGAAATCAATCTGTTATTAAAAAACAGTGATTAATTTAGCTCGGAAATACAGTTAGCATCGCCAGTTAGCCGTTAGCTATTGCAGCTAATCCTCTATGCTACCTGTCAAAATAAAAGTCTCCTGCACAACCGTTGCAAAAAATGCCCTGAATTTAATGTTTAACGTATTTAATATTTTACTTTTTTTTTATATTTAATAAAAATTCAAACATTTTATTTGAAAGGAAACTATTGTGTAATTGCATATGAAGTGTGTCAAATAAATGACTTTTGAATGCATTTACATTAAATGCACCTGTGGATACTCTTAAAAGGGCTGTGTGGTCTGTTTCAGCCTCATTATTTAACCTTAATCATAGTACTATTAATAAACTAAAAGTATCGGTATTTGTATCGGTATCTGCAATCTTATATCAGTTTTATATCGGTATCGGATCGGAGCTGAAAAAAGTGTATCGTCCCATCACTAGTCTATAGGCTCTAAAAAACCTACAGAAGATCTCAGCAGCTCTATTCTCACCAGTTTCAGTCCCTTTTCAGAACGAGCCGTTTAAGGGCTCTGTCACTTTATGCAAATAAGCTCTTGCTGGTTGCTTTGCATGTTTACTCTGAGCAACTTTCCATGTGTTAGCGTTAGCTATTGCTAAGTGGCAAAATATGAAACAAACTAGTTCACGCTTAGCTGTGATAGAAGCGCAAAACTCACTGTTTAAAAGTACTTATTTAGTTGCTGAGAACTTACTGAGTACTTACTGGGCACTATGTACTTACTGAGTAGTTACTGGGCACTAAGTACTTACTGTGTACTTACTGGGCACTAATTACTTACTGGGCACTAAGTATTTACTGAGTAGTTACTGGGCACTAAGTACTTACTGTGTACTAAGTACTTACTGAGTAGTTACTGGGCACTAAGTACTTACTGAGTACGTACTGGGCTCTAAGTACTTACTGTGTACTTACTGGGCACGAAGTACTTACTGGGCACTAAGTACTTACTGAGTACGTACTGGGCTCTAAGTACTTACTGTGTACTTACTGGGCACTAAGTACTTACTGAGTAGTTACTGGGCACTAAGTACTTACTGAGTACGTACTGGGCTCTAAGTACTTACTGTGTACTTACTGGGCACGAAGTACTTACTGGGCACTAAGTACTTACTGAGTAGTTACTGGGAATTAAGTACTTACTGTGTACTTACTGGGCACCAAGTACTTACTGGGCATTAAGTACTTACTGTGTACTTACTGAGTACTTACTGGACATTAAGTACTTACAGAGTACTTACAGAGTACTTACTGGGCATTAAGTGCTTACTGAGTACTTACTGGACATTAAGTACTTACTGTGTACTTACTGAGTGCTTACTGGACACTGAGTACTTACTGAGCTGAGTTTAGCCTCAAAATAGAGCGATTGTTCCAGTTTGGCCAGTTTGCTGAGGGCAGCACTCGGGCAATAAAAGCGAAGTCTTGGTCTTCACTCAGACTCGAGTACTAAAAAGTCTTGATCTTGACTCAGACTTAGCTCTATCTGTCTTGAGTACAGAGCTAGCCTCTTTTATTTTGTTATTCTGTTTTTTTGCGTTGAAGGAACCGCAGCGGTTGCAATGCGGTTTTCCTCGTAACTGGGGTTTAAATAGCCGGCCGAAGCTGAAAGATGCCGCGTTGGACAGAATACCAGACGGTGTGGACGAATATGCCCGACTGTGGGAAGTCTGAACACTTTAAATGGCCTCAATAGCCTCCTGTAAACAAAGATTTCTTAACAAGAACCATCAGCTCCGCCCCTTTCCACCTAGACAAAAAGAAGTCCCGGAGAGCCGGGAACCCGGTCCATTGTGGAGTGGCTTTTGGAGAGTCCGGTGAGGAGGAAGGGGCCCCCGAATCTCCAATAGACCCTACAGACTGTGGAAGTTATTTTACCTTCTTTGTAACTCATACGTACCTCTTACATCCACACTAGAGCTCGACAACATGGACAAAAACGTACAGTTTACTGGATAGGGGTGGAAATCTGTAGGAAATTACAATTTAGTGGTCTGCGATTCGATTAAAAAAATATTTTTGATGCATCCTTGCATGACTACTTGGTACTTTTAAAGTAAACTATCTGTAATGATCCATAATATATCCTGATATTTAACAGACACAATATTTAAAGAGAATCTTTACCGTGCTTTGAGCTTAACAATTATAAATAAACGATTCCTCGAAGAAGAGAAAATTCATCCTTTTCTTCTATTTAATTCTCATTAATCAGTTCAGATATTGGTCTAAGATCTGAATATTGCGTGGACTCCACCTCAGATCAGATCTGGTCCTGTTCCTGATGGCGTATCTCCAGTACGTTGTTTTAAAGACTGAGCTCTACTCTTTGATTTAATGTCCCACTTTTATTGGTTTAGTGTTTTTCACCTGATCTGCTGAAGATTCTTTGTAATCTGCTGATGTAGAGAGTGTAGACGGTAACTCTGTTGGGTGATAGTGATACAGTGCGGGGGATTATACGGCGGGTCGTGCAGAGCAATAAGCTGGTATCACACGGCGCTAATGTTGGTGTGGGAGTCCGGCGGAGGCTGTGCTGCTTTTACACCCCCCATTTATCTTCATTCCTCTCGCTGGGAGACCGGGGCGGCTGGGATATTGGTATGTGGTGGGTTGGGATGGGTTGGGGTGGGTTAGGAGGGCTGGAATATTGTTGTGCACAGGGTTAGGGAGGCCGTGATGGCTGGGATATCAGGGTGCGGCGGGTTTTGGTGGGTTGGGATGGCAGGGATATCAGTGTGTGGCGGGTTTGGCCAAGTTGGGAAAGCCAGGACAGCTAGGAGACCAGGGTTTGGACAGTTTGGGGAGACAGGGACGGCTGGGTTATGGATGTGTGGTGGTTGGGATGGGTTGGGGAGGCAGGGACGGCTGGGATATTGGTGTGCAGCTGCGTGGCATGGGTTGTGGATAACTGGACGACTGGGTTATCAGTGTGTGGCGGGTTTGGCTGAGTTCACAAAGCCAGGAAAGCTGGGATATCAGAGTGCGGCATTTTGGGATGAGTTGGGACGGTTTAGGGATACCAGGACGACTAGGTTATTGGTGTGTGGCCGATTGCCATTGGTTGGGGATACCGGAACAGCTGGAATACTGGTGTGCGGTAAGTTGGACGGGCTGGGGAGGCCGGGACAGCTAGCATATCAGTGTTCAGCGGATTGGGATGGGATAGGGAGGCCGGGACGGCTAGGATATTGGTGTGTGGCAGGTTGGGAGGGGTTGTAGAGGCCGGGACAGCTAGGATATTGGTGGGCGGCACATTAGGACGGGCTGGGGAGGCCGGGAAGGCCAGCATATCAGTGTGCAGTGGGTTGGGATGGGTTAGGATGGGTTGTGAAGGCTGGGATACTGGTGTGCGACGGGTTAGGGATGCCGGGACGGTGGCGGGTTGGGAAGAGTTGGGAAAGCCAGGACAGCTGAGATGGTGTGCGGATTGGGACTGGTTAGAATGGCGGGGATATTGGTGTGTGGCAGGTTGGGACTGGTGGGGATGGCTGGGAAATTGATGTGTGGTGGGTTAAGACAGGTTGGGGAAGTCTTGATGGCCGGGATATTGGTGTGCGATGGATTGGGATGGGTTGAAACGGCTGGGATATAGGTGTGCGGCGTGTTGGGAAGAGTTGAGTTAGGTTGGGTCAGAACCGATCGCCTGTCTAGACAGAGGGATTTGAGGCTTTAAAACAGTGACAGCAGCCCCTATAAAAGCTCCTCTCAGACGGACGTGATTACCAGAGTGAGGAGCAGAGTGCAAATTTTACTAATGTTACCGATGTACCTCAGGGTGTTATACCAGAGGATGTGGGTAGAGCCTCGGTTGGTTTTTGAAGAAAACGAAGTAATATATTTGTAATTAGGCTTTGATTCAGGTACTGTTTTAGTCCTAAGCTTATTTAATGTGTAATGATTAATGGTCATCATGTCTTCATATATAGTCATTAGAAAAAAATAGGACACCCCATGAATCTTGACATAATCTGGATTAGAACATTACTCAAATATTCACTATTCACTCTATACCTGTAACTTACATACTTTTTCAATTCCATTGTTTTTGAATGTGTCCAATATATAATTTTTATTTAAATATTCTGTAAATTAAGACATATCAGAATTTGATTAAAGGAAATTGAATATTTTGGGCGTAAGTGATATCCAGTTTTAGGCAGTGTCAGGCTGTTAAATACAGCTGAAATGATAATAGATTAGCATAAAAAAAGACAAAAAGCTGTAATTAATCATAGTTTAGGAAATATAAACTTTAGATTTTTTTTTTTTTAACTTACTAAGGTCTGTCCACACTGTGTATGGAGTCGCAGTTATTGAAGCACTATAACAAACATGCAAATAAACACAATAGACCAATATCGCCATCATCACATATTACTGAGGTCCTTTCCTGGGACATGCCTGATGAGTGCCAGTTTCTTCCTTAACAGTCTTTTCGAACTGACCTTCATTTTTTTGCTTAAGTCATTTTTTCTTTACTTACTGTACGAATCTGTACGTAAGAGCTTTTATGAATATGGCTGCTTGGCGTAAGTGATATCCAGTTGTATTCAGCGTCAGGCCCTGGGAAAAGTGGGCGATCTGGGGGCGTATTAAAACCTTGTATGTTTCGCTCTGCGTCCTCCGTTTCAGGAAATAACTCCAGATGAGTTCTGGCAGATGCGGCGCCGCTCGCTACATTACCGGACCGGGCCGGATCGATTGGTCACGCTCCGCGGCGAGAGGGCAGCGGTAACGACGGCCCTCCCATGCCAGGAATTTCCAACACATTGTAGTTTCCCCTCGACACATCTTCACGGATTCCTGCGTAGATTTGGACGCATTTAGCGAGTTATTCGGCGTGTCCGGCCATTCTCTCGCTCAGAACCGTGCCCTAGCGCCAACCGCTAATACTACTGCTGCTGCTGGTACTACTGTAGATATATAAAATAAAAGAAATAAATACAAAAAATACAGCTCACATTTTCGTAATTGTGTTACAGCTCTGGAAAAAAACGAGAGCTTTTAAAAATGATGAGTTTCAAAGCTGAACTGCTTGAATTTCTGCACCAGGAGTAAAGCAGCATAAAGTTATCCAAAAGCAGTGTGTAAGACTGGTGGAGGAGAACATGATGCCAAGATGCATGAAAAAATACCAAATATTGATTGATTTCTAAACTCTTAAAACTTTATGAATATAAATTTGTTTTCTTTGCATTATTTGAGGTCTGAAAGCTCTGCATCTTTTTTTTTAGTTATTTCAGACATTTCTTATTTTCTGTAAATAAATGCTCTAAATAACTAAAATATATTTATTTGGAATTTTATGAGAAATGTTGTCTGTAGTTTATAGAATAAAACAACAATGTTCATTTTACTCAAACAAAAACCTATAAACAGAAAATGTATGTATCTTGGCATCATGTTCTCCTCCACCAGTCTTACACACTGCTTTTGGATAACTTTATGCTGCTTTACTCCTGGTGCAAAAATTCAAGCAGTTCAGTTTGGTGGTTTGATGGCTTGTGATCATCCATCTTCCTCTTGATTATATTCCAGAGGTTTTTAATTTGGTAAAATCAAAGAAACTCATCATTTTTAAGTGATCTCTTATTTTTTTTCTAATATATGAAGCAGTAAAATAGAAATAATTAGAATAATAAAATATAAACACAAATAAATTAATCGTTTATGGAATGATGGAAAATTTGATTTAACCGCTTCCTGGCCGCTTTCTCAGCATGTTTCCCGCTCTTTTCAGTTCCCGGAGTTGCGGGCGGTGTTTGAGTTGGGCTTGGGGGATTTATTTGGCGGTGCTGCTGAGAGAAAGTAAAAAACGCTTCCTCAGCACTTCCAGCGTCCTTCCTGCATCAGCACTGTCAGCCTATCAGTCAGCAGGTATTTATATCAAACACTAAACCCGTCAACAGGGAGCGGCGGCCAGGTGTAGCCCGGGACTACCTCTAACACCTCCATCTCCTACATCATCTCCATCACCTGCATCACCTCCATCACTTTCTGCTCTATACATACCACCTTAAATCTTACCTTTACTGTTATAGCGCACTATATTATCATTATTAACTTTATATTAAAATAGTCTTACCCTACATTGGGAACACAATTTGATAAAATTCTAGGAGGTTCTTATGGTGTTGCTAAGGGGTTATGTTGTTTGTAGGCGGTTCCTATTGCATCACAGGTGGTTGCTATGGGTTTCTGGTAGGCTAACATGGTGTTGATAAGTTGTTGCTAGTTTCATTCTAGGTGCTAGATATGAATTCTTGGGTGGCTCCTATGGTGTTGAGCAGTAGTTGCCGGTTTGATTGATAGGTGATTGATACTGTATGGTCTTACAGGTGGATGCTATGGGTTCCTGGGAGGCTAACATGGTGTTGATAAGTGGTTGCTAGTTTGATTCTATGTGGTAGATATGAATTCTTGGGTGGCTCCTATGGTGTTGAGCAGTAGTTGCCGGTTTGATTGATAGGTGATTGATAGGTGGTTGATGCTGTATGGTCTTACAGGTGGATGCTATGAGTTCCTGGGAGGCTAACATGGTGTTTTCATAAGTGGTTGCTAGTTTGATTCTAGGTGGTAGATATGAGTTCCTGGGTGGCTCAAATGTGGTTGAGCAGTGGTTGCTGGTTTGATTCTAGGTGGTTGATACTGTATAGTCTTACAGGTGGATGCTATGGGTTCCTAGGACAATGCTACGGTGTTGATAAGTGATTAATAATTTGTTTCTAGGAGGTTCTTACGGTATTGTTAAGTGGTTGTAATTTGTCTTTTTGAAGAATCTATGTCATTACAGGTAGTTGATATGGGTTCATGGGTGGATGCTGCAGAGTTGATAAGCGATTGCTAGTTTGTTTCTAGGAGGCTGACATTGTCTCCCAAATGGTTGCTATGACATTGCTCAGTAGTTACTATGTGTTCCTGTTATGTTGTTGGGGTATCTCAGAGGGTTGATTGGTGATTAATTGATTGTTGTTTCTAGGAACTTTGTAGGAACAACTCCTTAGCAACACCATAAGAACCTCCTATAATCAAACTAGCAACCACTTACCAACACCACAGCAGCCACCCAGAAACCCATAGAAACCACCTACGATGCCATAAAAACCTCCTAGAAACAAACTAGCAACCACTTGTCAACACCAAAGCAGCCACCCAGAAACCCATAGGAGCCACCTGCGATGCCATAAGAACCTCCTAGAATCAAACTAGCAACCACTTATCAACACCATACAGACAACCTTGGAACCCCTAAAAAACACCACAAGAATCTTCTAGAATCAAATTAGCAACCACTTATCAACACCAAAGCAGCCACCCAGGATCCAGTAGCAACCACTTGCTATAACCACTTGCCAATGCTATATCAACCACCTAGGATCAACCTTGCAACCACTTATCAACACTATAAAGACAACCTTGATATCCCTTAGAAACACTGTAAGAACCTCCTAGAATCAAACTAGAAAACACTAATCAACACCATAGCAGCCTCTCTGGAACCTATAGCAACCACCTGGAGGACCATCTCAACCCCCTAGAACTAAACTATCAACCACTTATCAACACCATACAGACAACCTTGAAACCCCTTAGGGACTTCTGTATAAGAATCTTCTAGAAACAAACTAGCAACCACTAATCAACACCAAAGCAGGAACCCATAGCAACCACACGTGATGCCATGAGAGCCTCCTAAAATCAAACTAGCAATCATTAATGCAACATTCCAGCAACCACCCACTAATCTGCACAATTATGGCAAAATAAAAAGTAAAGTGTCTCCACTGCTTAAAGAAACCTGATGTTACAGGAAACACCTTAAAATGACCTAAAATAACTGAGCCGTTGTTCTTTATAAAGTATTCAAACACCAAAAGTGCTGTTTTGACATTTTTGGCGGAATACCTCTGGTTGCCAAATATTAAATTCCTGCTATATTCTGTACAGTTTAGTGTGCTGGATACGCTCTCTCCACGCCTCACTCGGGGTGTAGATGCGGTTGTACCGGATCCCCTCGGCGCTCAGAACTGCTTGGCATTCAGTAAAGAGACTTTTGTCACGGCGGCACCGGAGCTCCCGCCGTCATCTGGGTCAGCCGGCGCTGTACTGTGGGCTAATTTAGCTGTGGAAACCTGTAAGATTGCCCCTCTGAAAGTACCCGGCCGGTCCGCGGCGGCTGAGTGGCAGATGAAAGCGACGTCCTGAGGGCGTGTTCTCGGCGGCTCGGGTCCCGCTCTGTTTCAGCTCTGCTGAACTGACATTGTTTCTGGTGCTCTCCGGGCCTCGGGTCCCGCTTTGATCTGGCGCTGAGCCGGGCAGAGGAAGCGCTGTGCATGTATCTCCTTTTATCCCGTAATTTAGTCCATCAAATGTGTTTGTCTCAGCATTAAGCTATGTCTCTATCTACAAGCCCAGCTCAAATAAAATATTTCTGTTTTCCTGGAGCCCCCACTTCCTCCAGCTCCTCGTTTCTTTTATCCCCGCTTTCTCCATTCCTCGTTCCTCTATCTCTACTTCCTCCAGCCCCGCTTCCCCCATCCCCAGTTCCTACTGTCCCCACTTCCTCCAGCTCCTCGTTTCTTTTATCCCCTCTTTCTCCATTCCTCATCCCCCTATCCCCAGTTCCTACTGTCCCCACTTCCTCCAGCTCCTTGTTCTTTTAGGCCCGCTTCATCCATTCCTCGTTCCTCCATCCCTGTTTTCTCCTCCTGCCCCGCTTCCTCTATACCTGCTTCCTCCAACCCTGCAACTTCCCCAAAACTTATTGGTTTATTCCCGATTCCTCCCGTGATGAATCTTCCCTGCTTCCTCCAGCCACAGTTCTTCCAGCCCTGCTTCCTCCATTCCTCATTCTTCTAAACCTGCTTCCTCCATTCCTCATTCTTCTATACCTGCTTCCTCCAGTCCTGCTTGCTCCATTCCTTGTTCCTTTATCCCCGCTTCCTCCATTACTCTTTCCTCTACCTCTGCTTCCTCCAGCCTGGCATCTTCCCCCAGCTCTGCTTCCTCCATTCCTCATTCCTCTATCCCTGCTTCCTCCAGTCCTGCATCTTCCAACCCCACTTCCTCCGTTTCTTGTTCCTCTATACCCACTTCCTCCAGCCCTGCGTCTTCCAGCTTCGGTTCCCCCAACCCCTTTTTCATTCAGCCCCTTTTTCCTCCAGCCCCATTTCCTCCAGCTTTGTTTCCTTAAGCCCCTGTTGTTCTAGCCCTGGTTCCTTTATTCCTTTTCCTCAAGTCCTGTCTTCCAGCCACAGTTTCCAGTTTCTTTATTCATGTTTCCTCAAGTAATAGTTCTTCTTGACCCAGTTCATTCAACCCTACTTCCTTCACCCTCACTTCCTCCAGCTCCTTTTCCTCCACCCTCACTTCCATCAGCCCCACTTCCACCAGCCCCACTTTCTCCATCCCCACTTCTTCCAACTCCCTTTTCTCTACCCTCACTTCCTCCACCCTCCTTTCCTCCAGCTCCTTTTCCTTCACCCTCACTTCCTCCATCCCCACTTCCTCCATCATGTGTTCCTCTCCCCTCCCTTCCTTCACCCTTACTTCCTCCAGCTCCTTTTCCTCCACCCTCACTTCCTACAGCCCCACTTCCTCCACAATCGCTTCCTCCACCCTCAGTTCCTCCAGCCCCACTTCCCCATCATGTGTTCCTCACCCCTCCCTTCCTTCAGCCTCACTTCCTCCAGCTCCTTTTCCTCCACCCTCACTTCCTACAGCCGAACTTCCTCCACTATCACTTTCTCCAACCCCACTTCCTCCACCCTCTGTTCCTCCACGCTCACTTCCTCCATCCTCTGCGCCCTCGTCCTCAGTTCCTGGTGTTTGAGATGGTGCAGGGTTTTATTAATGCAGTATTGAGTTGACCTGCATGTTGAGAGGATCTCCCGGAGGTGTTGTGGGGGATTGAGCTGAATCTGATTGGCTGTTGTCTGTGTGAAATATTGCGTTTGAACGTTTTGTATCTGCTGCTGAAATAAAGTATCTCATATTATTGAGATATGATTTATTCAGGCTGCAGGAGGAACATGACTGTAGAGTAAAGAGAGGTTTGATGGGGGCTGTTGTTTGGTGGAGCTGTATATATATATATATATATATATATATATATATATATACAGGGTAGTTTGGATTTAACTGGACAGTGACAATTTTATTGTTTGTAAACCTGACCTTTTTATAATGGATTCACTAGAAATGCAAAGAAATTAAGTGTATTAAAACTAATGAAATGTATTTATTAATTTAAAAAATTACCTATACTCTTGTTTACGCTTGCATGTCTCTATTTATTTATTAATTCTTTCATTTATATGTGCTATCATTTATTTATACTCGTCATTTTTCTTTCTGGTTTGTGCACCTAATTGTAAACCACTTGGTGCAGCAAAAATATTTTTTTTTAGTCGAAAAGGCCAAATATAGTGGTTTTCTACAGACGTGGAAAAGTGCTTCTGGTTAGCGAATCTAATTTTGAACCGTTCGTCGCGTTTCCACCAAGAAAATAAAATTCGCAGCAAGAATTTAACAATACTAGGCACAAATGGCTATAATACATATATACATATACAGCTCTGAAAATAAATAAGAGGCCACTTAAAAAAATGATGAGTTTCTTTGATTTTACCAAAATAAGGAAGATGGATGATCACAAACCATCAAACCATCATTCATCGTTCAATTTACTCAAACAGAAACCTATAAATAGCAAAATCAGAGAAACTGATTCAGAAACTGAAGTGCTCTCTTCATTTTTTACAGAGCTGTATATATATATATATATATTTGTATTTATTTAACCTCCACACAAATACATTGACCTCAAATACTATAGATAGACGCTGCTAAGCTTCAACATTAGTGCTCTATTAGACTGTATTGTTTCTTCAGAGATTAAGGGTATTATAAAGGGTTAATCCTGCTTTTGTTGGAGTAACTGTGTCTCTACTTTCTCAGATTGCTGTGAGAAAAGTGAGGAAATGTCTTTGTTAATTGGACGTTGGGGAAGAAGCTGCTTGATTGTGTTATGAAAGGCATGCTGGGAATGTGCTGTGGGGGTCTGCTGGGCTTTACTGGCTGAAGTCTTTGAGTCTGAGAGATGGGGACAGATGCTTATGCTAGTTAATTGTTAGCGTTTAGCTCAATCGTTAGCGCTTTTACTGCCAAAACGGAGTAAATTGCTCCTGAATTTGAGGCTTCCTTTGGGCGTCGCTTTGAGTTGAAGCTGTGAATGAATGATTCCCCGCGGGGGAAGACGAGTGGGTAAAAGTGTCGGAGCATCTTTTTCTACTTCTTTTACTTTTTTTACATCTTTTTTCCATATCTTTCTTTCAGCTCAAAACAATCTTTACTTTTTTAACGTTATCGCGACTCTGAAACACTGAAACTCTGAAACGCGACTGTTCTCTGGCTTCATTCATCGTCTGAGACCTAAACATACCAACGAATAAAATCCGGTTAAAACTGTCTTACGCATTATTAAAAAGTGAAAGAAGAATAATTTGACCCTTCTGAAACAGATTAACATCTTTTCCTGAATTTCAGGTTCTTTCCTGAAGGTAGTTTAACAAATGAGAAGCTACTCCCTGCATCAGTTAGCGTTAAATACCGTTAAAACGTAAAAAAAAAAAATCACCAGCTAAAACGTAATAATCACCAACTAAAACGTAATAATCACCAACTAAAACGTAATAATCACCAGCTAAAACGTAATAATAATCACCAGCTAAAACATAATAATAATCACCAGCTAAAACGGAATAATCACCAGCTAAAACGTAATAATAATCACCAGCTAAAATGTAATAATAATTACCAGCTAAAACATAATAATCAGCAGCTAAAATTTAATAATCACCAGCTAAAACATAATGATCAGCAGCTAAAACGCAATAATAATCACCAGCTAAAATGTAATAATAATCACCAGCTAAAATGTAATAATCACCAGCTAAAATGTAATAATAATCACCAGCTAAAATGTAATAATCACCAGCTAAAATGTAATAATAATCACCAGCTAAAATGTAATAATAATCACCAGCTAAAACATAATGATCAGCAGCTAAAAAGCAATAATAATCACCAGCTAAAATGTAATAATCACCAGCTAAAACATAATAATAATAATCACCAGCTAAAACATAATGATCAGCAGCTAAAAAGCAATAATAATCACCAGCTAAAACGTGATAATCACCAGCTAAAACATAATAATCAGCAGCTAAAATGTAATAATAATTACCAGCTAAAACGTAATCACCAGCTAAAACGTAATAATAATCACCAGCTAAAATATAATAATAATCACCAGCTAAAACATAATAATCACCAGCTAAAACATAATAATCAGCAGCTAAAATGCAATAATAATCACCAGCTAAAATGTGATAATCAGCAGCTAAAACATAATAATCAGCAGCTAAAATGCAATAATAATCACCAGCTAAAATGTAATAATCACCAGCTAAAACATAATAATAATAATCACCAGCTAAAATGTGATAATTACCAGCTAAAGCGTAATAATAATCATCAGTTAAAATGTAATAATAATTACCAGCTAAAACATAATAATAATCACCAGCTAAAATGTAATAATAATCACCAGCTAAAATGTAATAATCACCCATGCAGTAATTATTATCTCTATTATATCTCTTATAATCTTTATATAGTTTTTAGTGAAGTAGAAAAATGAGCTTTTAGCCACGGTGCACTTTTAGTTTCTAATCACCATCAGAAATCCTGTGACTATTTTAACTAAGTTTATCCTTTCTCTTGTTACTTGTTTTTATTTATCCAATTTTATTTTATGCAGTTATTTTTTATGTTGATCTTTATTTGATTTTATATCATTTACTTTTACAACTTTTACTATAATTATTTACAACTTTCTTTATTATATATTTGATTGAATTTGATCACTTTTAGTGGTCATTTTATTCAGATTTTTCAGTTATTCATCTATAAATTTTATTTATTCATTTTTATTGTATGTAGTTATTTTTTATTTTGATCTATATTTTATGATCTTAGTTCATTAATATTAATTTTATCATTTCATTTGATTCTTATCATTTTATTTCATCATGTACTTGTACTATTATTATTGTTTTTTATTTTATATTTTGTTAATTCTTTACTTTTTAGTAATCTATTTTTATTTTATGTAGTTATTTTTTATTTTGATCTTTATCTTATGATCTTAGTTAATTATTTTTCATTTTATAATTTCTTATTAATAAGAAGCTAAAACACTCTTTGCTTTTTATCTTTAGTGCGGCTCTGAAACGCTGAACCGCGACTGTTCTCGACTCATTTATCGTGGGAGCCCCGCCCCCGGCGTCGTCGCTGTCGGGCGAGGTGCTCAGTGAAGCGCAGGGATGGAAGCGAGCGAGTGTCTGGCGGCACGGCGCCAAGGCTCCGGTGATTTTCCTGAAAGACAGAGTGAAATATAGTCGGTAGTGATGAAAAGGAACATGCTATTGAGTTAAATGTTCTCCGGGGGGTGGGGGTACTTGGGGGGGTGGCGTTTATTCATGAAGATATATGGACTATCACAGGGATTGTCAGTTCTCATTTGTTTATTGGGCGGTAAGCAGCCTGTCGCCGGGCGGAGTCACGCCGTATCCTTGAATGTATCCTGTTTGCGTCAGGTTGTGTTATTAATGCGCTGAGGTAAATTCAGAGGGATGAGCCTCTAGCTCTTCACTTTTTACCATACGGCTCGGAGATAACGCCGAAACAATACGGCACTCTGCTACTGTATAAATCTTTAATCACCTCTAATTCATTTACAAAAAGCTCCCAATTATAATTGTACTCTCTCTCTCTCTCTCTCTCTCTCTCTCTCTGACTCCGGCTGCTGATGGACAGTTGTTTTCCTTCACTAAAACAACATTGCTTTCATTGATTGGCAGCAATTGGATCTCCTTCAGCAGCCGAAGTCAGAGAGAGAGAGAGTATAGCAGGTAATAGTGCCAATGTATTGAATCGCGACTTGTCTCCATACCTATAACAGTCTTTAGCTTTCATTATAGATGCCAAATGTCATGGGACACCTTTACACTGTGTTCAATGATATTTGGTGTCAGTGTTGTTTAGAAACAATTTTAGGACTAAAACATGTTTCAAAATCTTTTTTATGGAGGCAAAATAGTCTGCAAATAAAAAGCGTTTATAGAAATTCAACTTAAGAAATTAAGATAATGGCTAAAGTAATTCTAATGACTAAAATTTGTTCTGACCAACTATGGCTAAAATTAATTCACATATAGTCACATTTATATTAGCAGTACAGTAGATCATGCTGCTTCTGCATCAGCAGCCGGAGTCTGAGAGAGAGAGAGAGAGAGAGAGAGAGAGAGAGAGAGTACAGTAGATCATGCTGCTTCTGCATCAGCAGCCGGAGTCTGAGAGAGAGAGAGAGAGAGAGAGAGAGAGAGAGAGAGAGAGAGATTGAGAGAGAGAGAAAGAGAGAGAGAGAGAGAGAGAGAGAGAGTACAGTAGATCATGCTGTTCCTCCATCAGCAGCCAGAGTCTGAGAGAGAGAGAAAGAGAGAGAGAGAGAGAGAGAGAGAGAGAGAGAGAGAGAGAGAGAGTACAGTAGGTCATGCTGCTTCTCCATCAGCAGCCGGAGTCAGAGAGAGAGAGAGAGAGAGAGAGAGAGAGAGAGAGAGTGTAAGTCATGGGACACCTTACTACTTACTTCAGTGGTATTTTAGAAAATATTTTAGGACTAAAACATATTTGAGAAAGAAGAAAACACATTTATAGAAATTAAAACCAGAAATGAAACATTACGTGTAAATTAATGCTAATGACTAAAATTAGTTGTGACTCATTATGGCTAAAATAAATCCTATCTTTTTGTCACATTTATATTTATATTAGCATTTAAAAGCAATTAAATAAAGTAAAATTGCTGGAAATGCTGCTTAATTACATGTGAAATTTGTAATTAAATACAGTAAATATACTAAATACAGTGTGTTAAAATGCTAAAGCTAACAGTACAGTAAGTGTCCCGGTAGACGTGTCCGTGCCGTATGTAACGGGACACCGCAGCGCTCTCTGTGGTCCTGCTTTGCCCCCGGCGTGGTTTGGATAGCTCGACACCCTGCGATGGATTTCCCAGCCACCCCGGCTGCGATGTAATGCGATACGGCTGCGTAACCAATTGGGATCGAGCCAGGTCGCCACCCGCGAGCCAATCAGAGAGTCAGCTGGAGGATCTGAAGCTCTTTCTAAGTTCTGGTTCCTCAAGTACCTCCTAATGTTAACCCTTTCAGAACTGTCCCGTGACTTTTGGCATCAAGCTCATTTACAAGAAAACACATTAAACATGCTTTTTAAACATGAGGTAAATTTTATTATGCCTCACTATAATGTCTTATAGAGCATTATGGGTGCTCTTTTCTAGCTAGAAGTTAAAAATGTTATGCCTTACTGTAAGCATTTGAAAACACACTTTACTTAAAGCCAGTAACGAGCACTCATAATGCTCTATAAGACATTACAGTGAGGCAAAATAAAATTTACTTCATGTTTAAAAAGCATGTCAGTTATGACTGTATATAAGGCTTTATAATGTGTTACGCACTTGTATGAAGCTTAATTTGAGAAATCATAGCGGCATATTATAATGCATTATACCAACACATACCAAATCTGTGTTTTTGTGCATTACAACACTATGTTGTACAATGTTCTTATGAACAGATATTATAAGGCATTATAAGTCCTTTCTTTATAAACTTGTATACTTGTATATTATAATGTGTTATAATTGTTTCAATCCTTTTAAGATTTTATGCATGACATAACACATTATAAACTACAAGGGATTATAAAAAAGGCTTATATCTGTTCGTAAGAACATTGTACAATGTAGTGTTGTAATGCACTATAACACAGATTTGGTATATTTTGGTATAATGCATTATAATATACACCTATGATTTCTCAAGTTAAGCTTTTATATAAGTGCGTAACACATTTATAAAGCCTTATGTACAGTCATTACTGACTTTAAGTTACGTGAGTTTTCATATGCTTTTTATAAACGTGAAGTAAATTTTATTGTGCCTCACTGTAATGTCTTATAGAGCATTATGAGTGCTCGTTACTGACTTTAAGTGAAGTGTTTAAAAAGCATATGAAAACTCACTTCACTTAAAGTCAGTAATGACTTATGTATATAAGGCTTTATAATGTGTTACGCACTTGTATAAAAGATTAATTTGAGAAATTATAGCGGCATATTATAATGCATTATACCAACACATACCAAATCTGTGTTTTAGGGAATTACAACACTATGTTGTACAATGTTCTTATGAACAGATATTATAAGGCATCATAAGCCCTTTCTTTATAAACCCGTATGCTTATAGATTATAATGTTTTATAATTGTTACAATCATTATAAGGTTTTATGCATGTCATAACACATTATAAACTACAAGTATAAGGGATTATAAAAAAAAATACATTGTAGTGTTGTAATGCACTGTAACACAGATTTGGTATATTTTGGTATAATGCATTATACCATACAGCTATGATTTCTCAAATTAAGCTTTTATATAAGTGCGTAACACATTATAAAGCCATTACTGACTTTAAATGAAGTGAGATTTCATATGCTTTTTATAAACATGATGTCAATTTTATTATGCCTCAGTATAATGTTTTATACAGCATTATGAGTGCTTGTTACTGACTTTAACTGAAGTGTTTAAAAAGCTATGAAAACTCACTTCACTTAAAGTCAGTAATGACTTATGTATATAAGGCTTTTATAATGTGCTACGCACTTGTATAAAAGCTTAATTTAAGAAATCATAGCTGCATATTATAATGCATTATACCAACACATACCAAATCTGTGTTTTAGTGCATTACAGCACTACAATGTAATTTTTTTATAATCCCTTATACTTGTAGTTTATAATGTGTTATGACATGCATACAACCTTAAAATGATTGTAACAATTATAACACATTATAATCTACAAGTATACGAGTTTATAAAGAAAGGGCTTATAATGCCTTATAATATCACAAACCAAATCTGTGTTGTAGTGCATTACACCACTATGTTGTACAATGTTCTTACGAAAAACAGATATTATAAAGCATTATAAACTCTTTTTTTTATAAACTCGTATACTTGTAGATTATAATATGTTATGAATGTCGCTGTAAGTACTTATGAGTTATTATACAGCCGTATTACAAGACGTCATTATAAGTTGTTATGCATGTCATATTATAATGCATTATGAAGTTTTTGCTGTATTTTTTCAGCACTACCTGGAGTCGAGGTTCTCTGTATGGAGTAGTATTGTGAAGGTCACGGAAGGCGTAAGGAAGCGTTCAGATCTCTGGACTGGGCTGTGACTGAGGACGGAGGATGTGTTAGCATTGTGTTGATACAGAAGCATTAGCGCTGGTTCAGTTCCCAGACTGTCCTTTTACTACATGAATGTCTCTATTGTCCGGTGGAGAGGCAGATGGGAATAAACGGCGTCCTGCTCGCCAGCTCTCCATATTTTACTCATTCAGACTCTGAGGCCAATCTGTGCCGAGACGTGGCCGAGGGCCAGCGCACCGCGGAAACCATATCAGTCCTGCTAAAACTCAAACTAAACACACTTTAGTACAGATCGACCGCTGGATAAAAGATAAAAGTTCTCTAAAAGTGGCTTTTATACGCCAATCAGGTATAACAATAAAACCACAGACTGACTGAGACTAACATTGTTGTTTTATTTTATAAACTACAGACAACATTTCTCCCAAATTCTAAGTAAAAATATTTTAGTCATTTAGAGCATTTATTTACAGAAAATGAGAAATGTCTGAAATAAC
The DNA here is from genome assembly GCF_023375975.1 of Astyanax mexicanus. Classification (NCBI taxonomy): domain Eukaryota; kingdom Metazoa; phylum Chordata; class Actinopteri; order Characiformes; family Acestrorhamphidae; genus Astyanax; species Astyanax mexicanus. Next base: position 56,396,999 of record NC_064411.1, on the reverse strand, counting down.
AGAAAAAAGATGCAGAGCTTTCAGACGTTCTCAAATAATGCAAAGAAAACAAGTTCATATTCATAAAGTTCAAGAAAGAGTTCAGAAATCAATATGGTAACACTTTCTATGAATGTCATCTTTATTAGACTCTATAACTACATTCATAACATATTATAATGCATTCATAAGGCATTATAAACATGGCTATAAATATTTATAAAAATGCATAACCCACAGTAGCCATGTTTATTAAGCATTATAACTTGTGATCATAATACATTATAAGCTATGCTTATGATATACATGTTAATATAGTCTATATCTATCGTTAAAAATCTAGTCCCACAATGAAAGTCTGTCACTTTACTTAGAGCGCACAAAGACCTGTTATAATACATTATAATTGACTATAACTAATGTTATATTCAAGACAAGTATAATTTATGAGTGGTTAAAAATATATTTATTGGATTATTGAGGGTGTGTTTATAAGTTGGAAGCTGTTTTAGTCATGATAAAGTCTACAAGCAGGGACTGAGTTTCTTGGTATTGACGTATAACATGTTATAAACACAGCTATTAATGCATTATAATCACAGTTCATGATGCATAATAAACATGGCTATGATTAATTATAGAGTTTTATAACATTACATTACATTACATTACATTACATTTGGCAGACTCTTTTGTCCAAAGCGACTTACAATATTGAAGTGCAAATAATAGAAGAGGTTAAGTACAAAAATAATAGAAGTTAAAAATAAAGCATCTATAGATAGGGCCTTAAGGAGGTCAGAGGGAAATAATGGGATAGAGGAGTAGAGAAGAGGAAGAAGTCAAGTCAAGTCAAGTCAAGTAGTTTTATTGTCAGTACTGCATATGTACAGGACATACAGAGAATTGAAATTACGTTACTCTCCTTCCCAAATTTTACAGCAAGTACAGATAATAGATATAATAAAGGAGAATGGGAGACACTATGTGTACAATACAGCAGGGACACAAATAGACATACATGAGACAAAAACAAGGTGCAGTGGTGTGGGGGAGGAATAGATATATAAATATAAGTAAATAAGTAAAAATAGATATATAATTATAATATAAAAGAGTGGGAGACACTATATGTTCAATACAGCAAGACACAATAAACATACGTAAGACAATAGTGCAATATTGATGGTGATTGAGATGGAATGACAGTAAAAATAGTAAATAACAGTAGTGCAAATACGGTATATGGTATATAGCTTAAGGCTGGTAAAGTGAATGGGTGCGTAAGTCCTTAAAGTTCACAGTTTAATTAAGTGGAATTAAAGTGCGTATTGACAGTGCAAGTATATCAGTAGTGCAGGTGTTGTGTAGTGCAAGTCCGTTTGGAAGGGACCAGTACTTTGTGTATTGTAGTGCAGAGTTTCAGTACTTTATTAGTGGGGGGGTCAGGATGCTGAGTGAGTGTGTGCTTGGAGCAGGATTGGGATGGGGGGTAGAGCAGGAAGAGAGTTCAGCATCCTCACAGCCTGATGGATGGGGCTGTCTCGCAGTCTGCTGGTCCTCGCCCCGAGACTCCGCAGTGTCCTCCCTGATGGCAGCAGGATGAAGAAGCTGTGTAGTGGGTGAGAGGGATCTCCTGCCAGACGGAGGGCTTTCCGTGTGAGGCGGGAGCTGTACAAGTCCTGAAGGGAGGGGAGAGAGGTGCCAACAATCTTCTCAGCTGCTCTCACGATGCGCTGGAGGGTCCTGCGGCAGGATGCTGTGCAGGCCCCGTACCACACGGTGAAACAGCTGGTCAGTATGCTCTCGATGGCCCCTCTGTAGAAGGTGGTCATGATGGGGGTGGGGGCTCCAGCTCTTCTCAGCTTGCGGAGAAAGTAGAGACGCTGATTTGCCTTCCTGGCCAGTGACGCTGAGTTGGTGCTCCAGGAGAGGTCCTCTGTGACGTGCACACCCAGGAACTTGGTGCTGCTCACCCTCTCCACAGCAGTTCCGTTGATGAACAGAGGGGTGTGCAGTGTGTGAGTTCTCCTGAAGTCCACAACAATCTCCTTGGTCTTCTCTGTGTTCAGAGAGAGATTGTTGTGTTTGCACCAGGAGGCCAGGCGGCTCACCTCGCTCCGGTAGTGTGACTCATCGTTGTTGCTGATGAGACCCACCACCGTCGTGTCATCCACAAACTTGATGAAGAGGTTGGAGGTGTGTGCTGGTGTGCAATCGTGGGTCAGCAGAGTGAACAGGAGGGGGCTCAGTACACATCCTTGGGGAGCCCCTGTGTTCAGTGTTCCTGTTCAGTGTGGTGATGCTGGATGTGCTGCTGCCAACCCGCACTGCCTGTGGTCTTCCAGTCAGGAAGTCTAACAGCCAGTTGCACAGTGAAGTGCTCAGCCCCAGACTGTCCAGGTTGTGTATGAGCTGTTGGGGGACGATTGTGTTGAATGCTGAGCTGAAGTCAACAAACAGCATTCTGACGTAGGTGTTCTTCTTGTCTAGGTGTGTGAGGGCTGAGTGGAGAACAGTGGAGATGGCATCATTGGTCGAGCGATTTGACCGATAAGCAAACTGGTAGGGGTCCAGGGAGGGGGGGAGCAAAGACTTGATGTGATGCATGACTAGTCGTTCGAAGCACTTCATGAGGATGGGGGTGAGTGCAACTGGACGATAGTCATTGAAACAGGATGGCGATGCCTTCTTTGGGACAGGGATGATGGTGGTGGCTTTGAAGCATGTGGGAACCACCGCCTGACTCAGAGAGGTGTTATAGATGTCAGTATAAACCTCTGCGAGTTCCCAGGCACAGTCTCTCAGCACACGGCCAGGAATGTTGTCAGGCCCAGGAGCTTTCCGAGCATTGATCCTGCTGAATGCTCTCCTCACACTATCTGGGGACAGCGTCAGCACCTGGTCACCAGGAGGAAGGATGGATTTCTGGGCGGGTGTGTTGTTGAGTGGCTCGAACCTTGCGAAGAACCCATTCAGGTCGTTCAGCAGAGATGTGTCGCTGTCGCAGGTCTGTGGATGTGGTTTATAGCCTGTGATAGACTGGATACCCTGCCACAGGTTCCGTGTGTCTCTGCTGTCACTGAAGTGTTGGGAAATCTTCTTTGAGTACAGCCTCTTAGCTTTCCTGATCCCGCGGGACATGTTGGCCCTGGCTGACCTCAGGCCTGCCTGGTCACCTGTTCTGAAGGCTGCATTTCTAGCCTTCAGGAGCTTGTGGACCTCTCCTGTCAGCCATGGCTTCTGATTCGCTCGAACAGTGACGGTCTTGAGGTCGGTTACATCATCAGTGCACTTGGTGATGTAGGCAGAGACAGTTTCTGTGTACTCCTGAATGTCTGTGGAGTTGTTGTGGGTGGCAGCCTCTCTGAACATATTCCAGTCTGTTGTGCTGAAACAGTCCTGAAGTGCCTCTGAGGAACCCTCTGGCCACACTCGTACCTGCTTAAGAACTGGTTTGGTGACTTTAACCAGTGGTCTGTAAGCTGGCATTAGCATAATGGTGAGGTGATCAGAGGCTCCCAGGTGGGGGAGGGGGGAGGCTCGGTAGGCTCCTCTGTGTGTAGTAAAGACCTGGTCCAATATGTTGTTTCCCCTGGTTGGAAAGTCTATGTGTTTAAAAAGTCCAGAAAACACACTCTTTGGGTCTGCATGGTTGAAATCTCCAGCCAGAATGAGAAAAGCATCTGGGTGCGCTGTCTGCTGCTCACTGATGTACTGGTACAGTTCATTCAGTGCTTCACTCCTCACACTGTTGTTGGAGGTCGGAGGGATGTAAACAGCAGCGATCAGCACGGCGGAGAAATCTCTCGGTAGATAGAACGGACGGCATTTGATAATCATCAGTTCCACTACCGGTGAGCAGTGTTTACAGACCACAACAACGTTCCGACACCAAGCATCGCTGATGTAAACACAGAGCCCGCCGCCGCGGCTCTTACCTCCGTCAGTTAGCGCGCGGTCCGCCCGATAGCATGTTAGCCGCTCCAGCTGAACGGCGTGGTCCGGGACGCTGTTGTTGAGCCAGGTTTCGGTGAAAACATAAACACAACAGTCTCTCACGGTCTTCTGAGTTGACTGAAGTAAGCGGATGTAATCCAGTTTATTGTCCAGAGAGCGTACATTGGCCAAAAGTACGGTGGGGATAGCTGGCTTGTGTGGGCTAGCCGCTAGCCTCGCTCGGATACCCCCCGCGCTTACCCCGTTTCTGCCTTCTCGCCTGCCGCCTGTGGCGCTTCCATTGTGGGCGAGCTGCAGCGGTGGGGGTCGGTGGGGGTGCGGGTGTCCGGAGCACGCCGCAGACTCGCAGTTCTTCTCGGAGTCCGCGGTTTAACTCCAAAAGTGAGTTTCTGCCGACTCCAAGCAGAAACTCACGGCTGTAGGTGCGTTTCAGGACGTGAACGCACGACAAAGACATACAAAAACACTGCGACTTACGAGACAAAAAACACACGAAAACGCTGTTTCCTCGGGGGGGAGAGAAGCCGCAGCGTGTGCACGCGCCGCCATCCTGGACCAAAAAAAAAAAAATGAGGTTAGAATTAGTTAGTTAGTTAGAGGTGTTAGGAGAGTAAGTGCTCTTTGAAGAGCTCAGTCTTCAGGAGTTTCTTAAAGATGGTGAGAGATTCTCCTGATCTGGTAGTAGAAGGTAGTTAGTTAGAGGTGTTAGGAGAGTAAGTGCTCTTTGAAGAGCTCTGTCTTCAGGAGTTTCTTAAAGATGGTGAGAGATTCTCCTGATCTGGTAGTAGAAGGTAGTTAGTTAGAGGTGTTAGGAGAGTAAGTGCTCTTTGAAGAGCTCTGTCTTCAGGAGTTTATTAAAGATAGTGAGAGATTCTCCTGATCTGGTAGTGGAAGGTAGTTTGTTCCACCATTGGGGAACTCTGTATGAGAACAGTCTGGATTGCTTTGTGTGAATGTTTGGTAAAGCGAGGCGACGTTCATTGGAGGAGCGCAGCGGCCGGGAGGTAGCGTAAGCCTTCAGGAGTGAGTGCAGGTAGGAAGGAGCTGTTCTGTATCACCTTGTAGGCGATTGTAAGAGCTTTGAATTTGATGCGAGCATCAACTGGTAGCCAGTGGAGCTCAATGAGCAGCGGGGTGACATGTGCCCGTTTTGGCTGGTTGAAGACCAAACGTGCTGCTGCGTTCTGAATATATGTATAAATATGTATAGCCATGTTTATAATGCCTTGTGAATGCATTATAATATGTTATAAATATGTTTATATAGTCTTATAGAGATGACATTCATAGAAAGTGTTACCATCAATATTTGGTGGAATAACCCTGGTTGGTTTTTAATCACAGTTTTAATCATGCATCTTGACATCATGTTCTCCTCCACCAGTCTTACACACTGCTTTTGGATAAATATTCAAGCAGTTCAGTTTGGTGGTTTGATGGTTTGTGATCATCCATCTTTATCTTGATTATATTCCAGAGGTTTTCAATTTGGTAAAATCAAAGAAACTCATCATTTTTAAGTGCTCTCTTATTTTTTCCAGAGCTGTATGTAGTTAATATGTACAGGGGTTGGACAATGAAACTGAAACACCTGGTTTTAGAACGCAATAATGTATTGTGGTGACGGACAGTTCTGGTGGAAACAGGAGAGTTGAGGTGCACATTGAATTCTGCCGTGATTTGATCAGCCGTGGTTTTATGTTTTTTGGATACAATCCGGGTTAGCACCCGAACATCCCTTTCAGACAGCTTCCTCTTACAGCGTCCACAGTTAATCCTGTTGGATGTGGTTGGTTCTTCTTGGTGGTATGCTGACATTACCCTGGATACCGTGGCTCTTGATGCATCACAAAAACTTGCTGTCTTGGTCACAGATGATCCAGCAAGACGTGCACCAACAATTTGTCCTCGTTTGAACTCTGGTATGTCTCCCATAATGTTGTGTGCATTGTAATATTTAGAGCAGAACTGTGCTCTTACCCTGCTAACTGAACCTTCACACTCTGCTCTTACTGGTGCAATAATGTGCAATTAATGAAGATTGAACACCAGGCTGCTCCAATTTAGCCATGAAACCTAAAATCCCACACTAAAATGATGACAGGTTCTGTGATTTAAATTCCCACAGGATAATCCTCCCTCAGCGCCGCCGGACCATAGTCCTTCTCTTTCTTCCTCTTCCTCCACTCCTCCGTTCAGACCCAGCGGTGTAGCTGATCCCATCAGACAGCCGGGGCAAAACGGGAGATGAGCCGTAATGCAATTTCCCGCGGTCGTCTCTGAAACGATGCTGAAGGGGCTTCCCACTAGGAAAACATTCAGTTCAGCTCACGTCTCCGTAATGAGTTTTGCCATGCTGGTTATATCACCTAAAATAATAAAGCAGAGCCACCGCCGGATCTGAGCGCTCGGCACGGTCGCCGCGCCCGCCGGATCCCCACGGCACCGGGTCTGAGACTTCACCAGAATACACGCTCCTAATAACATTATATACCAGATTATATACTGTCACAGGGTCCAGTCTTGCACCCCAATAATAGTCTATATCCACACTGATGGGCGTGGTGTTCTGGTTATGAAATGAGATTTGTTCAGGTACATTTCTGGTGTATTGCTATCTTGAAAAGATTTTAAGATCAATTAAGATTTTTCAAAGTAGCTCCTTTTGCTTTGATGCCAATTGCCCAAAAAAATTCAAATGAATTTCAAGATCCCATTCTTAATCCATAGGGTTTAATGTGATGTTGGTCCGTTTATTACAGCTACAACAGCTTCAACTCTTCTGAAATGGCTTTAGACATGGTTTAGGAGTGTGTTTATAGGAGTTTTTGACAAAGGTTGTAGTTTTAAAGCGTCTTGTTAGGTGATACCTTAATTTGGAGCTCCAGTAGGGGGTCTGTAGACCCAGGTCTTTAATTGAACTCACATAGTATCTTTCCACCAATGTGAAACCAGCACACTTCTGGTTCATGAACATAATTTTTAACTTTTCGTGGCGTTTCCACCAACAAAAGTAGGTTCCAGAACCAGGAATCTATAGGGTTAAATATGATGTTGGTCCACCTTTTACAGTACGGCTTCAACTCTTCTGAGATGGCTTTAGACAAGGTTTAGGAGTGTGTTTATGGGAGTTTTTGACCAAGGTTGATTTTTGTGCGTTTTTAAAGCGTCTTGTTTGGTGATACCTTAATTTGGAGCTCCATTGGGGGTCTGTAGACTCAGGTCTTCAGTTGAACTCACATATTATCTTTCCACAGACGTGAAACCATGACTGTTCTGGTTCTCAAACATAATTTTGAAACGTTTGCTGCGTTTCCACCAACAAAAGTAGGTTCCAGAACCAGGAATCCATTGGATTTAATATGATGTTGGTCCACTCTTTACAGTACGGCTTCAACTCTTCTGAAATGGCTTTAGACAAGGTTTAGGAGTGTGTTTATGGGAGTTTTTGACCAAGGGGGTTCTTTGTGATTCACAAATTGTAGTTTTAAAGCGTCTTGTTAGGTAATACTTTAATTTGGGGCACTGTTCTGGTTCTCAAACCTAATTTTGAACCGTTTGCTGCGTTTCCACCAGCAAAAGTTGGCTTTCAACAAGGTTTAGGAGTGTGTTTATTAGTTTTCTTTGTGGTTTCCAAACTATAGCTTTTAAAGAGTCTTGTTAGGTGATACTTTAAGTTGGAGCTCCTGTAGGGGTCTGTAAACTGAAGTGTTCAATTGAACTCTCATAGAGTTTTTCCACCAATGTGGAACCGGCACCGTTCTTGTTCACAAACCTAATTTTAATCCATTTCACTCATAAATGAATTGAAGATCCCATTCTTAATCCCCAGGGGGTTTAATATGATGTTGGTCTGTTTATTACTGCTACAACAGCTTTAACTCTTCTGAGATGGCTTTAGACAAGGTTTAGGAATGTGTTTATTGGAGTTTTTGACCAAGGGTGATCTTTGTGGTTCACAAATTGTAGTTTTAAAGCGTCTTGTTACGTGATACTTTAATTTGGAGCTTCAGTGGGGTATTTTTCCACCAATGTGGAACTGGCACCATTCTGGTTAATGAACATACTTTTTAACTTTCCAGAACCAGGAATCCATAGGGTTAAATATGATGTTGGTCCACTCTTTACAGTACGGCTTCAACTCTTCTGAGATGGCTTTAGACAAGGTTTAAGAGTGTGTTTATAAGCTCTTTGTGGTTCACAGATTGTAGTTTTAAAGTGTCTTGTTGGGTAATACCTTAATTTGGAGCTCCGGTAGGGGGTCTGTAGACCCAGGTCTTCAGTTAAACTCACAAAGTATCTTTCCACAGACGTGAAACCAGCACTGTTCTGGTTCTCAAACATAATTTTGAAACGTTTGCTGCATTTCCACCAACAAAAGTTGGCTTTCAACAAGGTTTAGTAGTGTGTTTATGTGAGTTTTCTTTGTGGTTCCCAAACTATAGCTTTTAAAGCGTTAGTTGGAGCTCCTGTAGGGGTCTGTAAACTCAAGTGTTCAATTGAACTCTCATAGAGTTTTTCCACCAATGTGGAACCGGCACCATTCTTGTTCCTAAAAATTATTTAGAATTTCCATCAACAAAAGTAGGTTCCAGAACCAGTAATCCATAGGGTTTAATATAATGTGGGTCCACCCATTATAGCTATACACCTTTACGGCTTCTGCTCTTCCGAGACGGCTTTTTACAAGGTTTAGTAGTGTGTTTATGGTAGTTTTCCTTGTGGTTCCCAAACTATAGCTTTTAAAGCGTTTTGTTAGGTGACACTTTAAGTTGGAGCTCCTGTAGGGGTCTGTGAACTCAAGTCTTCAATTGAACTCTCACAGAGTTTTTCCACCAATGTGGAACCGGCACCGTTTGCTGCGTTTCCACCAACAAAAGTAGGTTCTGGAACCTAGAATGTTTGTTCACAGCAGGAACTAGAGCTGCACGATATTGGAAAAAAAATTACATTGCAAATGTTCTTTATTCGACGATATATATCACGATATTAAATAATGCAGGGCCCGCGTTTACTCCTTACCTCCCCCTCGTGCTTCTTCTCAGGCAGCAGCAGCCTGTCACTCACACAGACACAGAGACAGCGCTGTGTATCTACTGGGCACCTCAGCACGAACTGTGTTAAACGTCTGATGTGACGTTTTGATGGGTCCACTAAAACTGGCGGAAATGTGAGCTGGATCACTGAAAAGCAACACATAATTTCAGTTATTGTAAGTTTGAACAGAACTGGTTTAAGAACCAGATTTATTTCATTGGAAAAGTGCTGTCAGACGCATCTCAGACGCTTTAGAGTCAGACTGGAGTGAAGCTCAAAGGTCGAACCCTGGTTCTCACCAGCCCAGTTCAGAAGGTGCTGGAGGACTGATGGGTAGATGTGATAATCACAGTCTGTGTGTGTAGTGTGTGTGTGTGTGTGTAGTGTGTGTGTGGGTGGTTATTAAAGAGCTGCGTTCTGGTTCCCACTTACACACACTGCCTCTTATCTCCTCCCATCCATCACGGCTTTGTTAAGGAGATGGCGCTGGAGAATGGCAGCCGTGATGGATTACTCACTCATTTGGCAGCTTGTACGTGTGAATGGGAGTGTGTGTGTGTGTGTGTGTGTGTGTGTGTGTATTGGTTCTTTTGTATCATCTGTAGCTCTTTGCATCTCCTAATCTACACTCGCCACCAAGTTTAGTCCCGACTGTTAACCCTGTAAATATATAAAAAATAAATAAATAAATATATATATATATGTGTGTTGAAAAATCGATTCGATTAATCGAGTAATCAGATAAAGCATATTTGCTTGCCTAAAAAGCAATTAAAAATACACAACAGAAAATAAGAAATTTCACTTAACAATGAATTAAACCAATTAAAAAAAGTTAATTTTCTTATTTAATAATTAATCATTTAATAAATTAAGTATTAAATATAGGGCATTAATCAATAATAAAGGCATAAACATTGGCTTTTTTATGTTATGCTTCTTAGCTTCTCAACAGCGTAGATCTCAGTATTTGTGCCAGTAATGGATAATAAGTGGAATAATTGTGACAACTATTAAAAAGTATTAAAAATATATTTATTTACTTTTTTTTTTGTTGTTGTTGATTGTTTACATTTTACACTACTTAGATCTAACTAATAGACATAATTAAGAGTAAATAATATAATACAGTAAGTCCATTTGTGCAGTTGTTTTTCCGGCCAGAGTAACTTTAGCTCAGCTAACTTTAACATATATTTATTGTTTATATATTTAACTCCTCAGCGCTGTGTATTTACTGATTACATAAAGCCTGTATTAAGTCTAGGACTTGTAATAAACTCTGTTGTGATAAACGAACCAAACATACACACATTAGACAGTATTAATAATAATCAGCAATGCACAGCGCTGTCTTTATTCTGTTATTAAGCTGCATTAATATTAATCTTAGTGATTTATTATAAGTTATATTAATTTTCTCACTGCTTCAAAAACCTCTGCTTCCTCCACTTCCTGCTTCCTAGAGAAAGAAGAGGCTATACAGAATACCTAGCTTCTTTATTTTGACCACGAACGTATTGAAAACAGACCGAAAATGTATTGAAAACATATAAACACACATATATATATATATATATATATATATATATATATATATATATATATATATATATATATATATATATATCAGGGGTGAAACGATTACTCGAGTACTCAATTACTAATTACTAAAATAACCGATAGCTGCAGCGCTAATATATATATATATATATTTCTGTACTTTTTTTGTATGTTTTCAATTCATTTTCGGTCTGTTTTTGTTATGTTTCGTGGTCAAAATAAAGAAGCCAGGTATTATGTATAGCCTCTTCTTTATTAACTTCATAATAATGAGGAATCTCTATTATAATCTATATAATAAGTATAATGTGTTTAGTTTTTTGAGATGGAATATTGTATATTGTAACAGGGCTTTAAAACCAAGGTTCTCTTCTACTGTCATAATAAGAGGATCCATCTTTTAGATCTTGTTTGAACAAGAAACAAACAATAAGCCTGAATGTGGCGTTTTATTAAAAACGAAAAACAACAGCATTACTTTAACTGGTTAACTACAAGTATTTTTCCCTAAGCATATTATTATATATTACTGGATGTATTTCAGTGTTTCCGTGTTCTTTTTAAGAAATATCAGCAGTAGATTGTTAAAAATTAAATTATATTAGTGTCGTCAGTCACTTAAAAATGAATTAAAATGCTTAAATGATGTTTAAATTTCCCAGTATTATTGTGAGGGGGCAGTAATAATAGTGTAGTGTGGTTTAGGTCTGGCAGACTAGAGCTTTTTGTACTGTATTATAATATCTCAGAGAGAGAGAGACAGGCAGACAGACGGCACGAGCGAGAGAGACAGACCGAGAGAGAGATCCAGTACGAGCGCCTAACCCTGCGTTCACACTGTAAAGTGACAGGCGGACATTAGTTTCTTGTAGTTTAGTTTAGATAGTTTGTGTAGTCACTGCGATATCCATCAAAAAGTTTATAATGATGAAACTGGGACTCATCAGGGTCGCCCCAGGAAAGGAACAGCAATAGTTACGTCTGTTGAACCTAAATTTTGGTTTGTTTAACACTGTTTTTAAGTTACTACATGATTCCTTATGTGTTCCTTCGTATTCTGATAGATCACTTCACTATTCATTTACTATGTAGGAAAAATAAAAAATAGTGTCCAAACTTTTGACTGGTACTGTATATATATATGTGTAATATATGTGTAATATATATGTACCTGCTGTTAGAGCTTATGTATTTAACTGTATCTGAATCTGATCTACAGTATAATCCCGTGGAGCAGATCATGCAGAAAGCCCAGTGAACTGTAAACACCCCCTTCTGCGTTTTATGGGAATAAATCGGCCAATCACAGCGGGAGCTGCTTTGTTCTGATTGGCTGAGCCACGGAGAGCGCACCTTTTAAATAATTCAGCGTGATTTGTTGGGTGAAAAGCTCCAGCACAGCGAGACGCACCCAAAGCCCCACTCTGTACAACTGAGATCAGATAAAATTATTAAAAAAAAAAAAAAGCTTACAAAACTCTTTAATTTATGTTTTAATCATGTTATAATAAAACTCTGTAAATAAAATTAAGAGAGCACTTAAAAATGACGAGTTTCTTTAATTTTACCAAATTAAAAACCTCTGGAATCAATCATAATCAAGAGGAAGATGGATGATCACAAACCATCAAACCACCAAACTGAACTGCTTGAATTTTTGCACCAGGAGTAAAGCAGCATAAAGTTATCCAAAAGCAGTGTGTAAGACTGGTGGAGGAGAACATGATGCTGTACAGAACAGTACAAGTGAAGGTACCTACCTGTAAAACTCTATATGAATCATATGTTTTCTACAATTCAGTAAACATTTTAACTAATTTTTAATGTCAACTAACAGTTATACATATATTTGCATTGTATTATATGACAAACTATCTATGAGCCTTTATTTTCTGGTCTCACATTATTTCCCTTTGATCTCCTTTAGGCCCTGTCTAAAAAAATCTTTTTTTTTAATCTTTTACTTCTATTTTTTTGTACTTACTGTAAGTCGCGTCAAAAAAAAAAAGCATCTGCCAAATGAAATGAAATGTAATGTAATGTAAAAAGATGCATGAAAACTGTGATTAAAAAACAGGGTTATTCCACCAAATGTTGATTTCTGAACTCTTAAAACTTTATGAATATGAACTTGTTTTCTTTGCATTATTTGAGGTCTGAAAGCTCTGCGTCTTTTATTTTGTATTTCAGCCATTTCTCATTTTCTGCAAATAAATGCTCTAAATGACTAAAATATTTTTATTTACTCGTTCTGTGGGGAGCTAAAAATATGAAGTGTGTTAAATTTCCCCTATTACTAGTGTTCAGTTGCAACATTTTAAAGTGTAGGTGTGTATGAAAATATTGATATATGTAAGTATTGTAATTTTTTATTATATTCTCAAAAACACAGTGAATTGACTTGATTTATAGAATTTATATCAGTCGGGAGATGAGAGCTGAGAGGAAAGACCTGTTATAGAGAGTTTGCTGTTATACTAGTGTTTGTGATAAATTAGCTTAGCGAACGTTAGCTAACCTGAGCTGAAGCTCAGTGTCTTGTAGCCCTTTTGGGCTCTAAGCTCTAAGAGTCTCTATCCACCAAAAACCAAATCATTCAGCTACTTTACGTAGCATAATAACTTAAGTATCTTAAGCGTTGTATAAAACACAATGTGAAGTACGAGTTAGTGACTTTACCCTACGTGTTCTGCAGAAAATTAGCAGCTCGTCTTGTAGCCCTTCTGGGATCTAATCTCTGTTACTTTAACAGTATTTCTTGTTCTAAATGGTATAAAAATGGTTCTGCACTAAGCTTTTCTCTTAAACAGGCTGTTTTTAAGCGTATTTAAGGTGTTTCTGCAGCCGGTTCTCGGGGTCGGGAGGTGGGAGGTCAGTGCTGGTCTGTTCTGATGTGTACGTGTTTTTAGCGAGCGCTGGGAGCTGTAGAGCGGCTGAAAGCTGCTAACTGAATACTAACAGGCTGCTATTGAACGCCACCTTCTCCTGGATTCAGTCCAGATTAAAAGCTGGTGGCTCTGCGGCTTCTGCCAAACAACAGCTTCTTTGTGAGCGTTTTTATCTCTCGCTTTTTTTAACGGAATGAACAGAAGAGTCGGTTTAACTGTCCGTTTATCAATCAGCTGTCTCTCAGAGCCCGATCACACAGCCCGGAGGCTACTAGCTAACTGACAGAACTGACCATTTAACTGACACCACTAACTAACAGCACTTACTGACAGAGCTAACTGACAACACTGACCGTTCAACTGACAGCACTTGCTGATAGCCGGTACTGACAGCAGTTACAGACAGTGCTAACTGACAGCACTGACCATTTAACTGACAGCACTAACTGACAGCACTAACTAACAGCATTTACTGACAGCACTAACTGACAGCACTAACTGACAGCATTTACTGACAGCATTTACTGACAGCACTAACTGACAGCACTAACTAAAAGCATTTACTGACAGCACTAACTGACAGCACTGACCATTTAACTGACAGCACTAACTGACAGCACTAACTAACAGCATTTACTGACAGCATTTACTGACAGCACTAACTGACAGCACTAACTAAAAGCATTTACTGACAGCACTAACTGACAGCACTAACTAAAAGCATTTACTGACAGCACTAACTGACAGCACTAACTAACAGCATTTACTGACAGCATTTACTGACAGCACTAACTGACAGCATTTACTGACAGCATTTACTGACAGCATTTACTGACAGCACTAACTGACAGCACTGACCATTTAACTGACAGCACTAACTGACAGCACTAACTGACAGCATTTACTGACAGCATTTACTGACAGCACTAACTGACAGCACTAACTGACAGCACTTACTGATAGCAGTTACTGACAGTGCTAACTGACAGCACTGACCATCTAACTGACAGCACTTGCTGATAGTAGTTACTGACAGCACTGACCATTTAACTGACAGTGCGAACCAACAGCACTTACAGATAGCAGTTACTGGTAGCAATACTGACAGCGCTAACTGACACCACTGACCATTTAACTGGCACCACTAACTTACAGCACTTACTGATAGCAGGGACTGACAGAACTGACCATTCAACTGACAGTGCTAACTAACAGCGCTTACTGACAGAACTGAGCGGCTAACTGACGGAACTGACCGGCTAACTGACAGTGCTAACTGACAGAACTGACCATTCAACTGACAGTGCTTACTAACAGCACTAACTGACATTGTTAACTGACCATGCTGAGACCAATTTCAATCCTGGTTGTGATACTCATTTTAATTTTGATTCTTATACTTATAATTTGAATTTTAGTTCTGGTACCAATTTGAATTTTAATTGTGATACAAATAAATTCTGATTGTGATATTAATCTGAATTCTGATTTTAAATTGAATCCTGATTTTGATACAAATTTAAATTCTGATTCTGATACCCATTTGAATTCTGATACTAATTAAAATTCTGATACAAATTTGAATTTTGATTCTGGTACCAATTAGAATTCTGGTTTTGGTACCAATTTGAATTCTAATTGTGATACAAATTTAAATTCTAATTCTGATGCCAGTTTTAATCCTGATTGTGATACAAATTAGAATTCTGATTCTGATAAATGCTTTAATTCTAATTATGATACAATTTCTAATGCTGATTCTGGTACCAGTTTGAATTCTGATTCTGATTCCTATTTTTTATTTTCATATTTATTCTACTACTGATTCTGGTTCATATCAGTTCTAACTGCGTTGCTGATTATGATCCAGATTGAGATATTGATTGTGCTTCTGATATTGATTTTGATTCAGGTATCAACTGTGGTATGGATTCAAATACTGCTTGTAATTCAGATACTGTTTTGGACACTGGCTTATTCTGATACGGATACTTGTAGTCCTTCTGGGATCTTAGCTGGAATTTGGAGTGTTTATCTCTTAAACGTTCCCAAAAAAACTCACAAAACCAATTTTTACTGCAGTTTTACTCTTTACGTCTTTTAAAACAGGGGGAGGAAGCATCATGCTTTGTGTACCTGCTGTTGTGTTCTATACCTGGCAACCTGGGGTGTGGAAATATATATATATATATATATTAAAAAGGTGGCAAAAATGGTATAGTGTGGAAATAGTTAAAAATGTGTGAAAGTGTAAAAGTGATTTTCTGTCGCACTCTCTGGTAATAAGCGTCCCTGCTGGGCTTGGTTGTGTAAATTAGCATTAGCATTAGCGCCGAATAAAATATTAGTACCTGCATTAGCATGCTAGCTGGAGGCCTAGCGCCTGGTCTCCTGTGGACGTGAGGAAGTGAACGTAATCAGTGTTATAACCTCACTCCACACTCCTCTCCTCACCCCGGACACTCCACACGGAGACGTTCGGCCTCCGGCGTACCGCGCTAACCACCCCCCCGCGCTAACCACCCCCCCGTGCTAACCCCCCGGCGGGGGGGGCGGTGTTTGGAGAGGGTTAGCGGTAGCAGGGCGCTGTAAAGTGGGTTCATTTCCTTGGTTTAATTGGGCTATCTAAATGCATCCCTGGCTCGTCAATACCCGCCGGGGTTCCAGATAAAAATGATTTGTCTGCTGCATTCACCGGCACGCGCCGCCGCCGCCGCGAGAGCACCGACACTCGCACGGATTACCGTAATACAGCGTCCATATGTTTCCATCCGTCTGTCTATATGTCCGTCCCTTTGTCTAGAGCTGTAACCAATTACACATTTTACACATCTATCTATCCTTTATTTATCTATCTGTCTGTCTGTCTGTCTATTCGTTCGTGTTTCCATCCACCCGTCTATCTGTCCGTCCATCCATCATCCATATAAAACTATCTGTTCGTCCATATCTGTCTGTCTGTTTGTTCATGTTTCCATCCACCCGTCTATCTATCTGTCAATCCATCTGTCCATCCATCCATCCATCCATCCATCCATCTATGGCTATCTGTTCGTCCATATCTATCTATCTATCTATCTATCTGTCTGTCTGTCTGTCTGTCTGTCTGTCTGTCTATTCGTTCATGTTTCCATCCACCCGTCTATCTGTCCGTCCATCCATCATCCATATATAACTATCTGTTCGTCCATATCTTTCTGTCTGTCTGTCTGTTCGTCTGTCTGTCTGTTTGTTCATGTTTCCATCCACCCATCTATCTATCTGTCAATCCATCCGTCCACCCACCCACCCATCCATCCATCTATAGCTATCTGTTCGTCCATATCTATCTATCTATCTATCTATCTATCTATCTATCTATCTATCTATCTATCTATCTATCTATCTATCTAACTGTCTGTCTGTCTGTCTGTCCATATGTTTCCATCCAACCGTCTGTCTATCTGTCCGTCCATCTGTCTACGGCTGTAACCAATTACTGTTTTATTAGTCAACTTATCTTTTTTTTTTTGTTTATTAGTTGATTAGTTACAGTGAGTACGGCTGTTGTCTTGTCCCTTGTCTGGTGGGTTTACACATTTTACACATCTATCTATCTATCTATCTATCTATCTATCTATCTATCTATCTATCTATCTATCTATCTATCTATATTTTAGTTGTCAACTAATGTCTGTCAGCCATTTTTGTTTATTAGTCTGTTAGTTACAGTGAGTACGGCTGTTGTCTGGTGTGTTTACACGTTTTTAGAGAGACTGAGAAAACGAACCACCATTACCTCACTGATAATGAAATTTGCAGTCGCCGTTGTTAATTATATTAAGTAATTTCTGCAGCCTAAATGTGTGTGTATGTGTAAATATATGTATACACATATGCACACACATTCGGAGCTGTTAGTGTTCTCGTATCACTACTAAAATTCTCTAAAATGTGGTTTTTGCATTTTTGTCAGAATTTCATATATATTTTATATTTTTATATGTTTAACTGGGCATAATTCAAGTCTTTGTGAGCACTGTAGAGACAGATCTAACAGTCAGTGATCTCTCACCTGGAGGAGCACTACCCAAAACTACTGTAATCGCTTATATATCAGACATGCTGTAGTTTACTGTAACACACACACACACACCGAATGACAGTGAAAATAGTGAAGGTCACTGAGCTGAAGTCCTTGCTTTTCTTCCAGACAGTCTGCGACACACACACACACACACACACACACACACTCAAACACAAGGTCAGTTTACACAGAGCTCTTATCTCCAGACGGTGTGTGTACTGTGTGTGTGTGTGTGTGTGTGTTTCTCACACCTCTTTGTCAGCTCAGCCGGTGTGACTCCTTATGCCCCGCCCCCCACAGGAGCTGCTGGAACCAGGCCAACTATATGCGATCTACACACATATATATATATATATATATATATATATATATATACTGCGATATTATATATTTCATACATTTTAAATAAATAGTAAAGTGGTAAAGTAATGAGGAATCATGTAGTAACTTAAAATTTAAACTTAAAATTTTAAAATACTCAGTAAAGAAGTATTTAGATGCTCTTATCTGGGGAGCTGTTTGTTAACTTGTGGTTTCTGAGGCTGGTAACTGATGAACTCATCCTGTACAACAGAGGAAACTCTCGCTCTTCCTTTCCTGGGGCATGGGTTTTCATGCATTTTTCCAATTTTCTAGTTTTTTTTTATTTCTGCACCTCAAAATTAGAATTTCAGGAAGAATTTAAAAAAAAATCTTCTTTCAATATTCAGATTTTTCCATCTTGTAACAAAATAAGTTGAATTATACCATCAGATTTTTGTTACAAGATGCAAAAATCAAAAATAAAAAAATCAATCAATTCTGTTAATTCGGTGAATAAAACAGATAATTTCTTCCTCACCAAAGTAAAGAAAAAAAAAGTAATTAAATTTTTTTATTCTTTATTTAGTTGAGTAGTTGTTGCGTCTCATAACCTGGATTAGAACATTACTCAAATATTCACTATTCACTGTATACCTGTAACTCTACCTCTTCACTACTTTACTTTAACTGATGCTCTCAAACACAAACACATTAAGAGACAAGAAATTCAAGTAATTAACTCTTGATGAGTTCAGCACAGCTGTTAACTGAAAGCCTGAATTCATACATAAGGAGCACCAGATTATAATTTTTGGGGAAATATAAGGATTTTTATTTTTATGGTAATATTGCGTGTGTGTGTTTTATATGTTTAGTGATGCGGTTCGGCTCCACATCTGTGCACACTCACACAGGTGGCATCCAGCTGTGAGACGCATACAAACAGCCGCTTGTGAAGTGTGTGTGTGTGTGTGTGAGATCCTTCAGCTTGGAGAAAGCTGCTCTCCACAGCTTCACTCGCATCGCTGTAAACTCAGACTGATGTCTTTCCTCATTACCGTGCTGAATTATGGGCTTTACACAGCTGTGTGTGTGTGTGTGTGTGTGTGTGTGAACGTGAGAACCGTATCTTAGCATTCATACATTAATATAACCCATGTGACTAGAAGTGTGAGTGTGAATATACTGTATTATTTAATGTTCTCCAATCACATTCCAGTAATCTGTTGTACCCATACTGCTCTGTAACTAATCTACAGTTACAGTAGATACAGAATCACCAGGACTGTAATCTGTTGTACCCATACTGCTCTGTAATTAATCTACAGTTACAGTAGATACAGAATCACCAGGACTGTAATCTGTTGTACCCGTACTGCTCTGTAATTAATCTACAGTTACAGTAGATACAGAATCACCAGCACTGTAAACTGTTGTACCCGTACTGCTCTGTAATTAATCTACAGTTACAGTAGATACAGAATCACCAGCACTGTAATCTGTTGTACCCATACTGCTCTGTAATTAATCTACAGTTACAGTAGATACAGAATCACCAGCACTGTAATCTGTTGTACCCATACTGCTCTGTAATTAATCTACAGTTACAGTAGATACAGAATCACCAGCACTGTAAACTGTTGTACCCGTACTGCTCTGTAATTAATCTACAGTTACAGTAGATACAGAATCACCAGCACTGTAAACTGTTGTACCCGTACTGCTCTGTAATTAATCTACAGTTACAGTAGATACAGAATCACCAGCACTGTAATCTGTTGTACCCGTACTGCTCTGTAATTAATCTACAGTTACAGTAGATACAGAATCACCAGCACCGTAATCTGTTGTACCCGTACTGCTCTGTAATTAATCTACAGTTACAGTAGATACAGAATCACCAGCACTGTCGTAATCTGTTGTACCCGTACTGCTCTGTAATTAATCTACAGTTACAGTAGATACAGAATCACCAGCACTGTAATCTGTTGTACCCGTACTGCTCTGTAGTTAATCTACAGTTACAGTAGATACAGAATCACCAGCACTGTAATCTGTTGTACCCGTACTGCTCTGTAATTAATCTACAGTTACAGTAGATACAGAATCACCAGCACTGTAATCTGTTGTACCCGTACTGCTCTGTAATTAATCTACAGTTACAGTAGATACAGAATCACCAGCACTGTAAACTGTTGTACCCGTACTGCTCTGTAATTAATCTACAGTTACAGTAGATACAGAATCACCAGCACTGTAATCTGTTGTACCCGTACTGCTCTGTAATTAATCTACAGTTACAGTAGATACAGAATCACCAGCACTGTAATCTGTTGTACCCGTACTGCTCTGTAATCAATCTACAGTTACAGTAGATACAAAATCACCAGCACTGTAATCTGTTGTACCCGTAATGCTCTGTAATTAATCTACAGTTACAGTAGATACAGAATCACCAGCACTGTAATCTGTTGTACCCATACTGCTCTGTAATTAATCTACAGTTACAGTAGATACAAAATCACCAGCACTGTAATCTGTTGTACCCGTAATGCTCTGTAATTAATCTACAGTTACAGTAGATACAGAATCACCAGCACTGTAATCTGTTGTACCCGTACTGCTCTGTAATTAATCTACAGTTACAGTAGATACAGAATCACCAGCACTGTAATCTGTTGTACCCATACTGCTCTGTAATTAATCTACAGTTACAGTAGATACAAAATCACCAGCACTGTAATCTGTTGTACCCGTACTGCTCTGTAATTAATCTACAGTTACAGTAGATACAGAATCACCAGCACTGTAATCTGTTGTACCCGTACTGCTCTGTAACTAATCTACAGTTACAGTAGATACAGAATCACCAGCACTGTAATCTGTTGTACCCATACTGCTCTGTAATTAATCTACAGTTACAGTAGATACAGAATCACCAGCACTGTAATCTGTTGTACCCATACTGCTCTGTAATTAATCTACAGTTACAGTAGATACAGAATCACCAGCACTGTAATCTGTTGTACCCATACTGCTCTGTAATTAATCTACAGTTACAGTAGATACAGAATCACCAGCACTGTAATCTGTTGTACCCATACTGCTCTGTAATTAATCTACAGTTACAGTAGATACAGAATCACCAGCACTGTAATCTGTTGTACCCATACTGCTCTGTAATTAATCTACAGTTACAGTAGATACAGAATCACCAGCACTGTAATCTGTTGTACCTGTACTGCTCTGCTCATGTTGTAGTTTATATACAGATTTTAGTTGTAATTGCTGTATTTTCAGGTTGTTTGATGGTGTTGGGAGTGTGTTATAGTATAATTTAGGTTCTGGGTTCAGTACAGCTCTATTCTATTCTGTGTTTGTAAGGAGTCGGTTCCAGTCTGTGGATTGAGGATAATATATGTGTAAATTGATGTAAATGATGGGACAGGCGCTGCTGGGTATGAAGTAACTGACAGCTGTGCTCGTATCTGAGTAATTAGCCAGACCAGAGCTGCTTCAGCTGCTTAACTTCACCCATTTACAGCTTAATACATGCTGATTTTGTCCCTGCACTGCTCTTCAGCTCTTTAAATACATTTATATGATATATATACAGTGATGTGATGTGATGTGATAAACATGGTAAAAACACTTTATATCACTTTTAAATGCTTCAGATCATCAAAAGAAATGAAAATATTAATCAAAGACAACACAACTAAACACATAATTCAGTTTACAACCTATTAACGTGCCTTGAGGTGATACAAAACACTTTTTTCTGCAGTAAAATAACTTAATAACTTAAAATAACAGAAGCTGCCTGTTTTATCTTTACTCCACTTAATAATAATGAATAATTTCAGATCAGTAACAGGAATCAACCCAAATTCTGCAGGTTTAAAAAAATAGACGTAAAAACTAGACAAACATAAGGAAACTAAAGGTCTGGAGAAATTAACTGTTCTATTTGTATTAGGCAAAATATTGATTGATTTTAAAAGGAAGTTCAGGAAAGAGCCAATTTTATGATTTTCTTCATTATATTTTGACTTTAGCAGATTTGCTTTAATATTTATTATATGTTATATAATGTTTTTTTTAAGGCCCTGTCCCACTGCGATTGCGTCTAAATATCCACTAAAGTACGTCCAAATTTCAGTGGACGCAGTTTAGTGGATATTTAGACGCAATCTGGACGTAGTTTAGTGGATATTTGGACGGCACCGTCCAAGTGGACGTAGTTTAGACGTTGCCGTCCACTTTAGACGCAAAAGTGGTTTTGGTACCTCCCAAAATTTTCGGAATAGACGGCGACTAAGGAACCCCCGAGCCCCCGAGGAACCAGTTCCAGCCCCCGAGGAACCAGCTCCAGCCCCCGAGGAACAAGCTCCAGCCCCCGAGGAACCAGCTCCAGCCCCCGAGGAACCAGCTCCAGCCCCCGAGGAACAAGCTCCAGCCCCCGAGGAACCAGCTCGAGCCCCCGAGGAACCAGCTCCAGCCCCTGAGGAACAAGCTCCAGCCCCTGAGGAACCAGCTCGAGCCCCCGAGGAACCAGCTCCAGCCCCCGAGGAACCAGCTCGAGCCCCCGAGGAACCAGCTCCAGCCCCTGAGGAACAAGCTCCAGCCCCCGAGGAACCAGCTCCAGCCCCCGAGGAACCAGCTCCAGCCCCCGAGGAACAAGCTACAGCCCCCGAGGAACCAGCTCCAGCCCCCGAGGAACCAGCTCCAGCCCCCGAGGAACCAGCTCCAGCCCCCGAGGAACAAGCTCCAGCCCCTGAGGAACCAGCTCCAGCCCCCGAGGAACTAGCTCCAGCCCCTGAGGAACAAGCTCCAGCCCCCGAGGAACCAGCTCCAGCCCCCGAGGAACAAGCTCCAGCCCCTGAGGAACCAGCTCCAGCCCCTGAGGAACCAGCTCCAGCCCCCGAGGAACCAGCTCCACCCCCGAGGAACCAGCTCCAGCCCCCGAGGAACCAGCTCCAGCCCCTGAGGAACCAGCTCCAGCCCCTGAGGAACAAGCTCCAGCCCCCGAGGAACCAGCTCGAGCCCCCGAGGAACCAGCTCCAGCCCCCGAGGAACAAGCTCCAGCCCCCGAGGAACCAGCTCCAGCCCCCGAGGAACAAGCTCCAGCCCCCGAGGAACCAGCTCGAGCCCCCGAGGAACCAGCTCCAGCCCCCGAGGAACAAGCTCCACCCCCGAGGAACCAGCTCCAGCCCCCGAGGAACCAGCTCCAGCCCCTGAGGAACCAGCTCCAGCCCCTGAGGAACAAGCTCCAGCCCCCGAGGAACCAGCTCGAGCCCCCGAGGAACCAGCTCCAGCCCCCGAGGAACAAGCTCCAGCCCCCGAGGAACCAGCTCCAGCCCCCGAGGAACAAGCTCCAGCCCCCGAGGAACCAGCTCGAGCCCCCGAGGAACCAGCTCCAGCCCCCGAGGAACAAGCTCCAGCCCCCGAGGAACAAGCTCCAGCCCCCGAGGAACCAGCTCCAGCCCCTGAGGAACCAGCTCCAGCCCCCGAGGAACCAGCTCGAGCCCCCGAGGAACCAGCTCCAGCCCCCGAGGAACCAGCTCCAGCCCCCGAGGAACCAGCTCCAGCCCCTGAGGAACCAGCTCCAGCCCCCGAGGAACCAGCTCCAGCCCCCGAGGAACCAGCTCCAGCCCCCGAGGAACAAGCTCCTGAGGAGATGGAGATTGAAGAGAGGAAAAATGGAAAGTCGACGTCCAACTTCAATTTAGACGGAATATGGACGTAATTCGTCTATATTTTGGATGCAGTGCGTTCACTCAGTGGACACAATGTTTTCTGATAAATTTGGACGTACTTTAGTGGATATTTAGACGCAATCGCAGTGGGACAGGGCCTTTAGTTACTTTATTTATCAAACATGAATTTTTTTTATGTAATGCTTGAATAGAAATCCTCAAATTTTGTGATGTAATGTCAGGCAGACTGTTGAGAAAAATTCTGGCCTGTTAAGAGGTTAAATGAAAATTCAAAAATCTGGTAAAATTGAGACAAACCTTAATTTTTTTTTTCACCCAATCTCTCTTTCTTATTATTGAATCATGAACACTGATCTTAACTGAGGCGAGTGAGATCCTGCAGTTCTTTAGATACTTTAGTTGTTCTGGATTATTTTTAATGAACCTCCTGGATGAGTTCTTCATGCCCTTTTGGAGTAATTTTGTTTGGTCGGCCGGTCACTCCTGGGAAGGTTCACCAGTGTTCCATTTGTTTGTTCTCCATTAGTGAATAAAAATAGTGAATCACTGTGGTTCTCTGGAGTCTCAGGTCTGTTAGATAAATTGAATTCTGAACTCTGAATCAGAATCAGAATATTCGGTGGAATAACCCTGGTTTTTGATCACATTGTTGTTTTTTTCTATGAACTATAGACATTTCTTATTTCTCCCAAATAAAAATAGTGGGTGGGTCCTGTGGGCGGTCTCTGTGGTCTCTGTGGGGGACGGAGAGTGAACAGTGTGGATCTGAGAGTGATTACGCCCCAGAAAGCTTTCTCTAATGTTCAGCGTCTCGCTTCCTGAGGGACCGGGACTCTCCGAGTGCTGCTGTCCTGTCCTACTTCAGCATCAGCACACTCTGTTTAACTGATGGAGAGCAGGACACATACAGTATCAGCACTGGGGAATAGAGAGTGGGGAAAATAAGAGAGCACTTAAAAATGATGAGTTTCTTTTATTTTAACAAATATAAAACCTCTGGAATTTAATCAAGAGGAAGATGGATGATCACAAACCATCAAACCACCAAACTGAACTGCTTGAATTTTTGCACCAGGAGTAAAGCAGCATAAAGTTATCCAAAAGCAGTGTGTAAGACTGGTGGAGGAGGAGAACATGATGCCAAGATACATGAAAAAAACTGTATTTCCGAACTCTTAAAATTAATAAATATGAGTATGAACGTTGTTTTCTGAAAGCTCTTCATCTTTTTTTGTTATTTCAGCCATTTCTCATTTTCTGTAAATAAAAGCTCTAAATGAGAATATTTTTATTAGGAATTTGGGAGAAATGTTGTCTGTAGTTTATAGAATAAAACAACAATGTTCATTTTACTCAAACATAAACCTATAAATAGCAAAATCAAAGAAACTGAAGTGATCTCTTCATTGTTTACAGAGCTGTATAATGAACCATGAAGATATTTCATCATATTTCTATAAGGCCAGTCCTGTAGCCTGTGATTTAGCATTGTCTTGTTGAAAAACACTGCATTTCATATATAACATATTTTTTATAACAGAAGGAACCTAAAATATTTCATGTTTTATCTGGTCAACTTAATTCTATTTCTCACTCTACATCCAGTATAAGGCTGTTCTGTGCCTTAATGCATGAAATTAAGTTTAAAGGACAAAACATAAAGTTTTAATGGGTTAATACCATCTGCAATCAAATAAAAGTCAAATTAAATGTAAGAAACACTGGGTTTTCTTATATAGAAATAAATAATCTTTGCTTTTTTCTGTTTATTTTCATGTAAATTACATTTTATCATCAGTTATCTTCATACAGACATTATGTATAAAAGCTTCGATTGAGAAAATAGCGAATATTCTGCTTAATTTGCCTCATTTTAGACGGTTTTGTCATTTTTCTGGTGTCTAGAGTACGTCTGCTGCTCAGCTGTAGATATATGGTGTGTGTGTTGGACGTGCACAGTTGAGTTGAACTGTGTAACGTATATAAGAAGCTGTAAACGCTGTTTTTGGGGCGTTCGGGAGAAAACTGCTCCCGTGGGATTGTGGGTAATCTGCAGAGCGTCACGGTGTCGGCTCTAATGGCGACGTTTTAGAGACGTTTTTTTAGGCCAGCTTGAGGTGGAGGACAGATTTGTCCTCGTCTTAATGCTCAAAAATACCGCCTTAAATAAAACAACGTGCAGGAGGTAGAAAACGCCCAGAGTACCACATCTCAACTCAACTAACAGAGCGGAAAACAACGTATTACAGTAAAAACAATGAGTACTGCATCACAATCTAACTCAAACTAGTTAAATCTGTACTAGAGTAAAAAAGAATGAGTACTTCATCACAATGTAACTCAATTGAACAAGTAAAAACTGTACTACAGTAAAAACAATGGGTACTGCATCACAATCTAACTCAATTAAAAGAGATTTTGTACTGTGTCATAATCTAACTCAATTTAACGATTGCAAAAAAACTGTACTACAGTTAAAAAAATGGGTACTATATCATAATTTTTACTCAAATAAAATAGATTTGCTACTGTTTCTCAATAACTTAATTAAATGAGTAAAACTGTACTACATTTAAAAGAATGGGTACTGTATCACAATCTAACTCAATTATACAAATAAAAATTGTACTACAGTAAAAAAAAAGGGTACTGCATCACAGTGTAACTCAACTAAAAACTGTACTACAGTAAAAACAATGGACACTGTCAAAATCTAACTCAATTTAAAGAGATTGAGTACTGTATCACAATTTAACTCAATTAAACAATTAAAAACTATACTTCAGATAAATGATTGGGTACTGTATCACAATTTAACTCAATTAAACATTACGTTATTGGTATTATACCACAATCTAACTCAATAAAAGAGCTGAAACTGTACAGTGAAGGTGTGATTGCTGTATTAGAATCTAACTCAAATAAAAGTGAACAAATTTGGCACTGTTTCATAATATAACTCAATTAAAATGTAAAATTGTGAATATTTTCATATGTATTTTGATAGAAATTGGTAAACTGTTTAGGTAAGACAGGCTTAGTCTTTAATTTGGGTCTATTTTTGCAAACCTGCACCAACAGTGTGCTAAACCCTTGTATCTCCAGACGTTTGAGTTGTGTTGTTTGAGGTGGTTTGAGAGCAGAACTATAGTATACTGTACTATAGTGGAAGTATGGGTACTGTATCAAAATCTAACTCAATTAAAAGACCAGAAAGTATGGGCAATGAATCACAATGTAAACTACTATGAAAGTTGGTTACTATGTTACAATCTAAATCAAAATATAAGAAAAGGCTAGAATTCTTTACATTTTGTTTAAATTTTAAAACTGTATCGCAACCTAACTCAATTAAAAAATAAATTATTAGTATAACTGTTCTATAGTGAAAGTGTAATTGCGGTATTATAATCTAAGTCCAGTAAAAGTAAACAAATTTGGCACTGTTTCACAATCTAACTCAATTAAATGAGTAAAGACTGTACTATGGTAAAAAAAAGAATGGGTACTGTATCACAATGTAACTTAGTTAAAAGAATGTCTAACTCAATTAAAGGAGGACAAAAACTTATTACAGTTAAAAGACAGGCACTGTATCACAATCTAACTTAATTAAACGAGTAAAAAATGTGTTACTGTAAAAAGAATGGGTATTACATCATAATCTAACTCAGTGATAAGAGATTGGGTACTGTTTTACAATTTAACTCAATTAAATGAGTAAAAACTGTACTATAGTAAAAAAGAATGGGTATGTATCACAATCTAACTCAGTTAAACATTACATTATTGGTATTATATCACAGTCTTACTCAATAAAAGAGCTGAAACTGTACTATAGTGAAAGTATGACTCCTGTATGAGAATCTAACTCAAATAAAAGTGATCAAATTTGGCACTGTTTCACAATATTTTAATATTTTAATAGAAATAGGGTCAATTTTTCAAGTAAAACCTTCTTAGTCTTTAATTTTAGGTCAGTTTTTGCAAACCTGCACCAACAGTGTGCTGAACCCTTGTATCTCCAGAGGTTTGAGTTATAGTGTTATTTGAGTTAGTTTGAGTGTTTTCTGCTGGTGAATCAGCGTTTCCACGTCGGCTGTCTCTGATTAAACTTGTCACACGTCCCAGTGTGCCGGGTCACGTTTAGCCGGACACGTACCGCACCTCCTACTGCACCTCCCCACAGGTGAGCTCCTGCTCCTGCTCCATAACAAAGGCCAGTGCAGGGGGGGGCAGGGGGGGGGACTGCCCCTCCTCCTCCTCCAGCAGCTCCCATTCAAACAGCCTGAAACCCAACCCCCCGTGATGTCACGCACCGGCCCTGGCCCCGCCCCCTCCCCAGCCCCCAGCTCTTTCAGTGTGTGGAGCAGCTTTGTCTCAGAAGGAGCTCTGAGCCGAGCTGAACACCAGAGAAGCCCCGAGGAACCCCCTGAGGAACCCTGAGGAACCCCGGAGACGCCGCGACGTCGTTTCGGGGGCTGGAGACCAGCCGTCAACTCTAATAACGGATTCTGTAACGGATTAAGACGGTCCGGAAAGTGGAAAGTGGCCTTTTTGTCTCTTCTTTACTGGAACAGATTCTTACAGGGATTTTCTTTTACCAGCTGGATGATATGCCTGAGCAGACCCAAGCACTCACGCTGATCACTCTTGGGACATAACTCAAAAATCAACTTAAAAAAGAAGCGAAATCAGGATTAATATTCTTCAGGAGTGCACGTGGATTTATATTACCAGGGTTTTTTACTGTTCCCTTTTTCTGGATTGCATGGCTGTTGGTAAGTTGACTAATCACCTGCTAGATCCATGTTCTCTGCTCTTTTGAGCTGAGTTGAGTTAAAGTTAAAGAGTTAAAGTTGAGTTGAAGCTTTAAGCTTTGCTTTTCCTAAAACAGAAACTTTTAAAACAGTTTAAACTGTTAAAAAAGTGAGTTGAGTTGAGCTTTGTGTTTCTTAAAAAACAGAAAGAAGTAGAAAGAAACAACTTTTGAAACTGGAAACTGTTAGAACTGCCAGGGTTAAATACATAAAAGTTGAGTTAAAAAGTGAAATTTAAGAATTAACTTAAAAAAAGGGACATGGCAATTATTGTTCTTTGTAATTTGTATTATCTGTATTTTTAAAAAGTTTCCTTTTTCTGGATTGCATGGCTGTTGGTAAGCTGGCTAATCACCTGCTAGATCCATGTTCTCTGCTCTTTTGAGTTGAGTTATGTTAAAGTTAAAGAGTTAAAGTTGAGTTGAAGCTTTGGGCTTTGCTTTTCTTAAAACAGAAACTTTTAAAACTGTTAAAAAGTGAGTTGAGTTGAGCTTTGTGTTTCTTAAAAAACAGAAAGAAGAAGAAAGAAACAGCTTTTGAAACTGGAAACTGTTATAACTGCCAGGGTTAAATACATAAAAGTTGAGTTAAAAAGTGAAATTTAAGAATTAATTTTAAAAAATTCATCTTAACCCCTTGGGGAAAAACTCAAAAGTGATATGAGTTCAGCTTGGGAGTTTTTCAAACACAAAGAAGTAGAAAGAAACAACTTTTGAAACTGTTGTTAAAGAAACCAAAGTTGAGTTAAAAAGTAAAATTTAAGAAGTATCCAAAAAATTGACATTTGGGTGAATATCCTTTAACTGTTTTTTGTTTGTTTTATTTTGAATTGTATGGCTGTTGGTAAGCTGCCTAATCACCTGCTAAATCCATGTTCTCTGGTCTTGAGTTGAGTTGAGTTGAGTTATTAAGGTTAAAACTGTTAAAAAGGTACTGATATTTTACTTTATCCCTTGGGGAAAAACTCAAAAGTTGAGATGAGCTTTATATTTCTTAAAACAAAAATAAAAAATAAAACAACTTTTGAAACTGAAAAGTGTTGCAAATGCCAGAGTAAATGAAACAAAAGTTAAGTTAAAAAGTGAAATTTAAGAAGTTACTAAAAATATATAATATTATATAAACATTTTTGGAATTGCAAATATCCGTTTTTTATGTTCCGTTTTTCTGGATTGCATGGCTTTTGGTAAACTGGCGAATCACCTGCTAGATCCGTCTTCTCTGGTCTTTGGAGTTGGGTTGAGTTGAAACTTTTAACTTTGCATTTCTTAAAACTGTAAAAAGTAGAAAGTAACAACTGTTGAAACTGAGAAAAAGTAAAATTTAAGAAATCACTTAATTGAATTGCAAACGAGGGACTGATATTCATCTAAACCCCTTGGGGAAAAATGTAAAAGTGAGTTGAGCTTTGTGTTCCTTAGAAAAAATCAGAAAGAAGTAGAAAGAAACACTTGTTGAAACTGTCTTGGATAATGAACATTTGAGTTAAAAAGTGAAATTGAAGAAGACACCTGATTAAACCATTTAACCCCTTGGGGAATAATTTACAAAACAACTTAAAATTGGGAAATCTGGATTAATATTCTTTGTCATTTTCAGTGGATTTGTATTATTGTATCACTTTTTTCCCAGTTGGCATGGCTGTTGATGAGTTGGGTAATCACCTGCTAAAATCCATATTCTCTGGTCTTTTGAGTTGGGTTGGGTTCAGCTTTAGTTGAGTTGAGATTTATGTTCCTTAAAAAAAAGGAGTAGAAAGAAACACATGTTGAAACTGTTGGAACTTTCTTTGAGATGATTTAGTTTTCTTTGCGTTTTTTTTAGTTTCTTTAATATTCTTTTAGTTCTTTATGTCTTTAGTTTTTTCTTTGAGTTTCTTTAGTTTTTTTTTTAATTCTTTGCGTTTCTTTGACCTTCTTTGAATTTTCTTTGAGATTCTTTGGGTTTTCTTTGAGTTTTTTGGGTTTTCTTTGTCTTTTCTTTGAGATTTTTAGACTTTCCATTAATATTCTATGACCATCAATAAGTTTTCTTTGATATTCTGAGTTTCTTTGGGTTGTCTTTGAGGTTCTTTGAATTTTCATTGAAATTATTTAAGATTCTTTGAGTTTTCTTTGAGTTTTCTTTGAGTTTCTTTGAGATTATTTGTGTTTCTTAAGATTTTTTGAGTTTCTTTAAGCTTCTTTGAATTTCTTTGGGTTTCTTTGAGATTCTTTGAATTTTTTTGAGTTTCTTCGTGTTTTCTTTGAGTTATTTTGTAGCCACATTCTCTGGCCTCTGGTTTGAGATGGAGAATAGACTCTGAGAGGTTTATAAATGATTATATCAGCGTAATTTAGTTTTCTGGCTCCGGGGCCGGGGTTTTCTGATTGTAACCGGTGAGTAAAGTCGGGGTTTAGAGTCGGCGGCGAGTCGGTCGACCCCCTCGGTTCAGGGTTTCTCAGGGTTTTTCCTGCTGCTTTTGTTCTGATATTCTGGCTTGTTAAGTCTGAACAATAGCGGGTCCTGGTTCTGGCTCTGCTCCGCCGGCCCGGTTGGCCCGGTGCCCCGGTGGGCTGGGTC
This sequence comes from Astyanax mexicanus, assembly GCF_023375975.1. Lineage (NCBI taxonomy): Eukaryota > Metazoa > Chordata > Actinopteri > Characiformes > Acestrorhamphidae > Astyanax > Astyanax mexicanus. The sequence continues at coordinate 56,366,101 of NC_064411.1, read as the reverse complement.
GGGGGGGGCTGGGTGCTGGACGGGGGGCTGTAGGGCACCGGGACTCCGGAGCTGAGGTGCGAATCCAGGTCACTCGGCCTGTTTTTCCAGTTGTCTTCTTCTTTATCTCTGTAGGTGATCTTCTGTAGATCTGGGTTTAACGGCGTCTGAAATGGTTTAGGCTTCAACTTTCAGTCGAGTGTCCTTAATTAAAGAGTTTAACAGAAAATGAGAGACTTTTATTTTGTATATTTTTTGAAGTAATGGTGAAATTCTTTTGTGGTATTCCACTTTAAAGTGGTGTAAAGTTTGTGGCTTTTCTCTTTATTGCATGTTTATATTGTTTTGCTTGACCAAAGTTTAGATTTCATTACATTTACCAATTTCTAACTTTTAAAATACATGAAAAACTTTTGTTTCTCAAAGAAAAGCAATTATTAAAACCAAAATGTATTAGTATTTGTTTGGTTTTAGGCTCAGGCTGTGATATTCCACTGAAACAGTGTTGGGGTTTTGAAGTGCAACAAGTTTTTTGCAGATGAAATGGCTTTTTCACATTTATGGTGTAAATGTGTTTTATTTTGTCTTTTTTGGACTAGTGGTGAAATTTTTACTTTTTAAAGCTGAAGTCGTATTCCACTGTAATACAGAAGTTTGTTGCTTTTCCTAGTACACGTTTATATTGTTTTTCTTAACCAAAGTTTATTAGGTTCATTATAATTGCCTTTTTTATTTCACTTTTCCACTGTTGGGATTTGTAGTTCTTTTTAGTGTTCTTTTTTCTGGTGTTCAGGAAAGGCAGCAATCTATTTCACTTATAAAAGTGATTTAGAAGTGATTAAATGGTTTTACAGGTTGTATTTTTGAGGTGTATTGAGCTAATTTGGGTTTTTAATCACTTCACTGTTGGGATTTGTAGTTTTTAAGGTTTTTCTAGTGTTTTTCTATTGTTGCTTCGGTAAAGGCAGCTTTCTATTTCACTTATAGAAGTTATATAGAAGTGATTAAATGATTCAGATAAGTTGTAAGGATATAGAAAATAGTTTTTTAGGTTATATTTTTGACGTGTATTGAGCTAATTTGGTTTTATAACCACTCCACTGTTGGGATTTGTAGTTTTTAGGGTTTTTCTAGGGTTTTTCTAGTGCTGCTTCTAGTGATTTAGATAAGATTTAAGTATATAGAAAATAGTTTTACAGGTTATATTTTTGACGTGATTTGAGCTAGTTTGGTTTTATAACCACTCAACTGTTGGGATTTGTAGTTTTTAGGGTTTTTCTAGGGTTTTTTTTAGTGCTGCTTCAGTAAAGGCAGCTATCTATTTCACTTATAGAAGTAATATAGAAGTGATTAAATGATTAAAAAAGTTGTAAGTATATAGAAAATAGTTTTATAGATTGTATATTTGACGTGTATTGAGCTTATATGGTTTTATAACTACTCAACTGTTGGGATTTGTAGTTTTTAGGGTTTTTCTAGGGTTTTTTTTAGTGCTGCTTCAGTAAAGGCAGCTAGCTAGTGTATTTAATTAAAGGGAAAAGTAGAAAATGAGAGGCTTTTTCTCTTTTCTCTGCGCTTTCTCTGCGTTTTCTCTGCGTTTTGTGAGCGTTGGTGAACCTGTGCCGGGTTCAGCTGCAGGGCTCTTTGTAATTCGAGAGCTCTGATTGGTGACGGGCTGTAATTGCCCCCCTTTTGCCTGGTTAAATATTGTCTGTTGGCTCAGGAGAACCAGTTCCTTCTTCAAACAAGCCCATGCTTACGCCCAAAACATGTCATTTAGCTCCGCGAACGGCGGAGGAATAATAAAGCAGGTGTTACTAAAGGCATTTGTTGCTCAACTCTGGGTGTCTCACCGTCTGAAGAAACAAAAGAAGCTAAACCGCTTGCTTTTCTCACTTTTTTCTGCGTTTTTTCTGCGTTTTTTCACCTCCATTTGCTGTTTTTGCCCCTCAGCTGTTGGAAGCTGGTGGGTTCGGGTGTAAAGAAACACGTCAGTCTCACTTTTCAGATTGAAAAACTCCCAGATCCTCAGGGAGCTTCTCCGAAAGCTCAAAGTTTAGAGGAGAAAAAAGGAAAAAGGCAGTAAAACAGCCTGTTAATCATTCACCTCCTGCTACTGCGTATCTTACTTTTACCTCCCAGCCTGAGGAACTGATTCTCACAAACGTTAAAGCGAGAGTTCGGTTGGAAAAAAGCTATTTTTCCAAATTAAATAGTCTATTAATTAAGTAATATTTAGATTTTTGTGCTTTTTTTAGCTTTACACTGGAGCTCGTTTCAGTAAAAGTGATTTTAATGATATATATATAAGGTTTGGAAATCTGTTAAAAACTGTTTGAAAAATGTTCTTCCTTTTTTACAAAGTTTTAAAAGTTTAAAAGTTGGAATTCTTGGAAAGTTTTAAGCTTTTTAAAAAAAAAAAAAAAAGTATTTGTCCTTTTTCCAATCTAAAACTATGTTATTCCACTTGTTTAGAATCAACTAAAGTCAAGAAAGATTATTTTATTAGACGTCTGAAAAAGAAGAAGAAGTGATTTTAAATGGTATATAAAAGTTAGAAACCTGTTAAAACCATTTGTGTTTTTTTAAACAAAAGATTAGAAGAAATTGGAATAAAAAAAATAGTTTTAAGCTATTTTTTATCAGAAAGTCTGTAAATCGTTCATACGTTGCTTTATTCCTGGAGATAATTTGTAATACTGTAATACAGTGTTAAATGAGAGTTTTTGTCCTTTTTCCAGTCTAAAACTATTTTATTCCACTTCTAATGATATTCTTGTGTTGTGATTTGTAGTTCTCCAGGGTTTTTGGTTTTATAGTGATGCTTCAGTTTTCTAGGATTTTATACTCTTGTTCTGCTATTGATGAACTTAATTCCATGCAACAGAGGGAACTCTCGCTCTTTCTTTCTTGGAGTGGTCCTGATGAGTGCCAGTTTCATCGTCATAACATCTTTTAATGGTTTTTGCAGTGACTTCACTTGAGGATACTTTCAAAGTTCTTGAAATTCTTTTTTTCAGATTGACTGACCTTCATTTTTTTTTTCTTAAAGTCAATTAATTCTTTATTTAGTTAAGTAGTTGTTGCTTCTCATAACCTGGATTCGAACATTACTCAAATATTCACTATTCACTGTATACCTGTAACTCTACCTCTTCACTACTTTACTTTAACTGATGCTCTCAAACACTTTATTAAGAGACAAGAAATTCAAGTAATTAACTCTTGATGAGTTCAGCACAGCTGTTAACTGAAAATCCTTTTTCTTCATAGTTTGGATGAGTTTTGTATTAATCTATGATGCAGAATATTTAAAAAAGAATGAAAATGTAATAATAATGAAAAGAAGCTGTGATTGTCATATATTTTCAACTTTTTTTAACCAAATCGATCATATAAAAGCCTGTTCACACCTCCGTAAAGCCTCTTTAAACCCGGGTCAGACAGTTCTGCTGAAGCTCGGTCCGAGTGTTTAGGTTTTATCGGTTTAAGACGACTACAGACGTGTTACTGCTGACCTCCTGTCTCCAGGCCAGCGACCCCAAATTCCTCCTCTTACGACTCCCGTCTGAACCCCCCCCTGTCCCCAGCTGTCCCCGGCTGTCCCCTCTGGACCGAGGGTGTTTTTCACTCTATTTCAAATAGTGCGCACCAAAGTGGCCATTTTTTCTTGGTATGTGATATATATAGCCATATATACAGGGGTTTTACAATAAAACTGAAACACCTGTCATCATTTTAGTGTGGGATTTTAGGATTCATGGCTAAATTGGAGCAGCCTGGTGTTCAATCTTCATCATTAATCATTAATTGCACATTGCACCAGTAAGAGCAGAGTGTGAAGGTTCAATTAGCAGGGTAAGAGCACAGTTCTGCTCTAAATATTACAATGCACACAACATTATGGGAGACATACCAGAGTTCAAAAGAGGACAAATTGTTGGTGCACGTCTTGCTGGAGCATCTGTGACCAAGACAGCAAGTCTTTGTGATGCATCAAGAGCCACGGTATCCAGGGTAATGTCAGCATACCACCAAGAAGGACCAACCACATCCAACAGGATTAACTGTGGACGCTGTAAGAGGAAGCTGTCTGAAAGGGATGTTCGGGTGCTAACCCGGATTGTATCCAAAAAACATAAAAACACGTCTGATCAAATCACGCAGAATTCAATGTGCACCTCAACTCTCCTGTTTCCACCAGAACTGTCCGTCACCACAATAAATTATTGTGCTCTAAAACCAGGTGTTTCAGTTTCATTGTCCGACACCTGTATATATATACATTACATTACAGTACAGTATGTTAAGGTCAGCAAATATGTTTGAGCTTAAGTCCAAATATTGTACAATATGTTGATAATGCAGTGATTGTAACAGGTCTTTAACAATACTGAGAATATTATTAATATTAACATCCCTGACGGTTGTTTAGGGCAGCTCTAGCCATGCGAACCAAAGCAACGAGTTCTATTTCTGCTTATGTGACACTATATATATATATATATATATATATATATATATATGGAAAAAATTAGGAGAGCAGTGTCTGAATCAGTTTCTCTGATTTTGTTATTTTTTAGGTTTATGAACATTGTTGTTTTATTCTATGAACTAATTATTTTTGGGTTGTTATATTGTATTATATAGTAAGAAACCACTCTATATGTTTATGATTAGGGCTGCAACTAATGCTTATTTTTGCAATCAACTAGTCTGAAGATAATTTTTCTGATTAATCACTTAGTCAGCGATTATTTCTTCCATGTGCTCCATCTCTAAAAACGATAAAAACTGCTAAACATGGGATTTAAAAGCCATTTAAATGTCCAGACGTTGTTTAAACGTAGAAATTACTGATATTTAGTGAGTAAATATGTATTCTGTTATGTTTAAGTACTTTTGGAGAAACAGACCTGGTCTTCATATTTAAATAATCATTTAATAAACAATAATTTTTGCTTGTAGAGGCTAATGCTAATAATTTTTTGCTTTCTCTAGACCTCCAGGGAGGTAGACCTGTATAGTGATATAATGGCGTAAAAAGGGAGGGAGATGAAGAGATAAGGGAGTGTCATTAAAGCATCCGGGTGTGATTTGCCTGCAGACTGAGATAAGGTGGATTTGACACTAACGCTAGTGATGTAGGATGCAAATTAGCTCGACTGTATGGAGACAGGAAGTACCTCATGGCTGGTGTTAACGTTATCTAAAAGGGTTAAGTAACACTTCAGTCTGCTAGACTGAAAAAAAAACATCTAATGGTCCTAAAGGTTCTAATGTTTGAGCAGTCCCAAGATATCTCTTGTAAAAAAGTCCTGTTTTGTTCATTTTTAGTAAAATTTGGTGCAATCTGGTCAGTTTGGTGTTCAACCATCTTGGTGATGTTGGTCAACTAGCTTGGTTATTTTAATTATGTTGACCAACAGCTTTGATATATTGGTCATGGTGGTCAGTGAATTTGGTTGTTTTGGTCATAGAGGTCAATTTTCTGGGTATTCTGGTCATGGTGGCCAACCAGCTTGGTTATTTTGGTCTTTTTTACAAACCAACTTGGATATATTGGTCATGTTGGTCATCTAGCTTGGTTATGTTGGTAATACTGGTCAATCAGCTTGATTTTTTCGGTCATTTTGACAAACCAACTTGGAAATATTGGCCATGGTAGTCAACGAATTTGATTATTTTAGTTATAGAGGTCATCTATTTTGGTTATTTTGCTCATGTTGACCAACCAGCTTGGATATATTGGCCACGGTGGTTGATCAGCTTGGTTATATTGGTCATGGAAACCAACCATCTTTGTTATTTTACTCATGATGGCTAATTAGCTTGGTTGTTTTAGTCATGGTGGTCAACTAGCTTGTTTATTTTTTATTATGTTGACCAACAGCTTATATATATTGGTCATGGTAGACAGTGAATTTGGTTGTTATGGTCATAGAAGTCAATTATCTGGGTATTCTGGTCATGGTGGCCAACCAGCTTGGTTATTTTGGTCGTTTTTGACAGACCAACTTGGATATATTGGTCATGGTAGTGAACCATCTTGGTTATTTTAGTCATGGTGGTTGATCATCTTGGTTATTTTGGACACAATGATCAATAAGCCTGGTTATTTTGGTCATGGAGGCCAATCAAATTGGATATTTTGGTCAGGGTGGTTGATCAGCTTGGCTGTTTTGGTCATGGTGGTCAACTAGCTTGGTTATGTTGGTCATGTTGACCAACCAACTTTGTTATTTTGGTGATATTGGTCAAGCAGCTTTGATATTTGGTCATAGTAGTCAGTGACTGTGGTTGTTTTGGTCATATAGGTCAATTATCTCGGTGTTCTGGTCATGGTGGCCAACCAGCTTGGTTATTTTGGTCATGTTGACCAACCAGATTGGTTATGTTGGTCATGGTAGTTGATCAGCTTGGTTATTTTGGTCATTTTGACAGACCAGCTTGGATTTATTGGTCATGTAAGTCAACAAATTTGGTTGTTTTGGTCATAGAGGTCAATCAACTTGGTTATGTTGGTCATGTTAGTCAACGATCTTGATGATTTTGGTAATGGTGTTCAACCAGCTTGGTTATTTTTGTCATGGTGGTTGACCAGCTTGGTTATGTTGGTCATGTTGACAAACCAACTTGGTTATTTTGGTGATATTTGTCAAGCAGCTTTGATATTTGGTCATAGTAGTCAGTGATTGTGCTTGTTTTGGTCATAGAGGTCAATTATCTGGGTGTTCTTGTCATGTTGACCAACCAGCTTGGTTATGTTGGTCATGGTAGTTGATCATCTTGGTTACTTTGGATACGATGGTCAAAAAACTTGGTTATATTGGCCATGGTAGTCAACTAATTTGGTTGTTTTGGTCATAGAGGTTAATCAGCTTGATTAAGTTGGTCATGATGGTTGATTAGCTTGGCTATTTTGGTCATTTTGACAAACTAGCTCTGTTATTTTGGACATCTTGACCAAACAGCTTGGATATATTGGTGATGGGAGTCAACAAATTTGGTTGTTTTGGTCATAGAGGTCAATTATCTTGTTTATTTTGGCCCTATTGGGCAACCAGAAGCTCCAAAATAAGGAAATACCTGAAATTATGTATTTATTGGTGTCAGTTTTACAGAATCTGTAATATGAGATATCTCTATATAACAGTATTTGGTGTATAGGTTGTGTTAGAGTAGATATGAGGCGTGACTCTGCAGCAGGAGCTGGAACTGGGTGAGATGTTCTGGGTCGTGGTTCTGGTTTCCCTGGTGGGTCGGCGCTCTGTTCTCAGGCTCTGCTGGAGCTGTGTTATCTTTAATTATGTTGTTTGATTTGTTGACCTGATTAAATGAGTCTCTCTCTCTCTCTCTCTCTCTCTCTTTCTCTGTATCTCTCTATGTCTCTCTCTTTCTCTCTCTTTCTTTCTTTCTTCTTCTCTCTCTCTCTGTCTCTCTCTCTTTCTCTGTGTAATGAGAAAATATAAAATCTATATGTATAGATAAAATCTATGTATAAAATCTTCTTGAATCCTTTTATCTCTCGCTCTCTCTCTTTCTCTTTCTCTCTCTCTTTCTACCACTCTCTCTCTTTAACATCATAACAACCTCTCTCTCTCTCTCTCTCTCTCTCTCTCTCTCTCTCTCTCTCTCCCTAATGTGTATATGATGTTGGTTCTGAGTGGTGGGTTCTGATTGGTTGGGTTGGGTCTGGTTGGGTTCTGATTGGTTGGGTTCTAATTGGTTGGGTTCTCATTTGTTGAGTTGGGTCTGGTTGGGTTCTGATTGGTTGGGTTGGGTCTGGTTGGGGTTGGATTGGGTCTGGTTGGGTTCTGATTGGTTTGGGTAGGTCTCGATGGGTTTTAATTGGTTGTGTTGGGTCTGGTTGGGTTCTGATTGGTTGTGTTTTGAATTGTTGGGTTAGGTCTCATTGGTTTCTGATTGGTTGGGTTGGGTCTGGTTGGGTTCTGATTGGTTGGGTTTTGATTGGTTGGGTTGGGTCTGGTTGGGTTCTGATTGGTTGGGTTGGGTCTGGTTGGGTTCTGATTGGTTGGGTTGGGTCTGGTTGGGTTTTGATTGGTTGGGTTTGGTTGGGGTTGGATTGGGTCTGGTTGGGTACTGATTGATTAGGTTGGGTCTGATTGGGTTCTGATTGGTTGGGTTGGGTCTGGTTGGGTTCTGATTGGTTGGGTTGGGTCTGGTTGGGGTTGGATTGGGTCTGGTTGGGTTCTGATTGGTTTGGGTAGGTCTCGATGGGTTTTAATTGGTTGTGTTGGGTCTGGTTGGGTTCTGATTGGTTGTGTTTTGAATTGTTGGGTTAGGTCTCATTGGTTTCTGATTGGTTGGGTTGGGTCTGGTTGGGTTCTGATTGGTTGGGTTTTGATTGGTTGGGTTGGGTCTGGTTGGGTTCTGATTGGTTGGGTTGGGTCTGGTTGGGTTCTGATTGGTTGGGTTGGGTCTGGTTGGGTTTTGATTGGTTGGGTTTGGTTGGGGTTGGATTGGGTCTGGTTGGGTACTGATTGATTAGGTTGGGTCTGATTGGGTTCTGATTGGTTGGGTTGGGTCTGGTTGGGTTCTGATTGGTTGGGCTGGGTCTGGTTGGGTCCTGGTGGTGGTACAGTAGAGGAACTGAGCTGAAGGTGAAGCTGTGGGGGGAAAACAAAGCAGAAACACTGGTTTATATCTTTAATACGGGCTTTAAAACCCACACCTACTGACACACTGCTACTGTGTGTGTGTAGTGTGTGTGTGTGTGTGTGTGTGTGTGTGTGTACAGTGTGTGTGTGTGTGTGTGTAGTGTGTGTGTGTATATGTGTGTGTGCATGTAGGAACCTGTGCAGAGCTGTAGAACCAGTCTGAGGTCACAGCCAACAGTCTGTAACACAATACTGAGAGAAAGAGAGAGAAAGAGAGAGAGAGAATAGAGAAAGAGAGAGAGAGAATAAAGAAAGAGAGAGAGAGAGAGAGAGAGAGTGAGTAATGGAGAAAGATAGAGATACAGAGAGAGTAAAATTAAAAGGCAAAGAAGGGGGAGAAAGAGGTAAAGAGAGACAGAGGGATTGAGAGAGAGTAATAGAGAGAAAAAAGAGAGATAGAGAGAGTGATAGAAGGATTGAGGGACAAATAATAGAGACGCAGAGAGAAAGAGTAAAATGAAAAGGCAAATAAACAAGAGAAAGAAAGAGGTAGAGCGAGTGAAAGAGGGGTTGAGAGAGATATAATATAGGTAGAGAAGTAGAAAGAGAAAAGTAGAGTAATGGAGAGATGTAGAGAGAGGTAGATGTTGAGTGAGAGAAGGATAGATAGTGGTAGAGAGAGAGAGTGATAGAGGGATTGCAAAGGAGTGATGGAGAGATTTAGAGAGAGATTGAGAGAGTCAGAGTGAGAGTAATGGAGAGAAAGCGGGATAAAGGGATTGCAAGAGAGATATAATAGTGGTAGAAACAGAAAGGTAGAGTGATAGAGGTGTAGAAAGAGAGAGAGTAATGGAGAAAGAGTGATAGAGAGGGATAGATAGTGGTAGAGAGAGAGAAGGAGTGATGGAAGGATTTTAAGGGAGATATAATAGAGGTATAAATAGAAGGGTGGAGTGATGGAGAGATTTAGAGAGAGATAGAGAGAGTCAGAGTGAGAGTAATGGAGAGAAAGAGGGATAGAAAGAGGTAAAGAGAGAGAGTGATAGAGGGATTGCAAGGGAGATATAATAGTGGCAGAAAGAGAAAGGTAGAGTGATAGAGGTGTAGAAAGAGAGAGAGTAATGGAGAAAGAGGGATAGAGAGGGATAGATAGTGGTAGAGAGAGAGAGAGAGAGAGAGATAGAGGGATTGTAAGAGAGATATAATAGAGGTATAAACAGAAAGGTGGAGTGATGGAGAGATTTAGAGAGAGCTAGAGTGAGAGTAATGGAGAGAAAGAGGGATAGAGGGAGAGAAAGAGGGATAGAGAGGGACAGATAGTGGTAGAGAGAGAGAAGGAGTGATGGAGAGATTTAGAGAGTGCTAGAGTGAGAGTAATGGAGAGAAAGAGGGATAGAGGGAGAGAAAGAGGGATAGAGAGGGACAGATAGTGGTAGAGAGAGAGAGAGAGAGAGAGAGAGAGAGAGGAAGTGTAACAGAGATATAATAGAGGTATAAACAGAAAGGTGGAGTGATGGAGAGATTTAGAGAGAGATAGAGAGAGTCAGAGTGAGAGAAATGGAGAGAAAGAGGGATAGAGGGAGAGAAAGAGAGGTAGATTGATATAGGGATTGCAAGATAGATATAATCGTGGTAGAAAGAGAAGGGTAGAGTGATAGAGGTGTAGTGGTAGAGAGAGTGTAATGGAGAAAGAGGGATAGATAGATAGATAGAGATAGAGAGATCCTAAGGGTAGAGAAAGAGAGTGATAAAAAGAGTGAAATAAAGGTAGCGAGATAAAGGGAAATAGAAAATGTGATGAGAGAGAGAGAGATAGAAGTGATAAAAGAGAGAGAATAAAATGAAAAGGCAGAGGGACGGAGAGAAAGAATGAGAGAATAGATAAAAAAGAGAGAGAGAATAGAGATAAAAATAATGAATGATAAAATAGAGTCCAGTCACTGCAGAGACTATGATAAACGATATGGTGAAACTGGCACTCATCAGGATCGCCCCAGGAAAGGAAAACCTAGAAAACAATACATTTAAAAGAGACTATTTTTTGCAGCACTTTATAACTTTTATCTATTTTATTTCTGCAATAATTGAGCTCTATAATAATGATTTATTAATAATAATAATTTTTGACGCTTGTTGATTCTGAGAGCTGGACTGGAGCCAGAATAAAAGCGTTATATTAAATTATACGATGTATTTATGGGTGTGAGACGGTGGTGTTAATGATACGGAGGATATTTAACTTTATTTATATCTATTTATAAAGGCAGCCGCTGGAGCCGGTATGAATTATTGCTACGCACAATTAAGAGCTGCATTAAAATTAAACTGTTCTGCATCCATTAAAACACAGCGCTGTCCTGTTTACTGCAGAACTACAACAACACGGCCGCTCTGCAGCAACTGCTTCAGCTAGACGCTGAATAATTAGCGATTTAAAGTGAAAAATAAAGAATTAAAGCCGTTTCTGTACCTGTAGCACCGGTAATTCACACACTGACCAGGTAAAACACAGGATTTTAGTGCAAAATATGCTGATATACTAATTATTTTAGCCAAATTCTGACTTTTCTTTAGCTAAGCTAATGCTAACAGTCTTTTAAACAGTGTCAGAAATGACTATTAAAGTGTTAGTCATAATTTGTGAGTTTGAAAGATAAAATTTCATATACAATGTCAAAAATTTCCCTAAAAAAAAGCAAATCTGAGAAATTCAGAATTTACGTAAAAATGAATACAGATTTCAATGCAATAAAAAAAATGAGCAAAGTTATTTATTTAAACAACTCCAACACAGAAAATATAAACAAATACATGAAATTATAATAATTATAATAATTATTTTTATTAAGTGATATATTGTACCAGAAATAACTGCGTTAAACAACATTAATGTCATTATTCATGTCATTATTTATGGATTTAGCATAATAATGCATTTACTCTGTATTAAAAAAAAGACATTGAAATTTGTAATGTATAAAATATTAAAAGGTCTTCAATTAATAATAACAATAAATCAAATAAAATCTACATTTGAGGTATAGAATTTCATATATAATTGCAAAAATAATAATATCTGATATCTAATATCTGAACGGGATACAATTCTGGAACAAATAAAACAGAATTCATGGAAAAAATAATAATAAATTTTTCAGTGTGTTTTAATAAGAGTGTACTACAGATAAAAAAATTGTTTTTACACAGACATGTTTGATCCACTATTCAGACAAAAGTATTGAGACACCTGCTTTACTAGCATTTATAATAATTAATAATCGTTTGCATTGCCTAGAACAACCTTTTGTACGTTTTGGACTAACAGAAACAATCACAGCTATTTCTATTTGTTGGTTATTTATTTGTGGAAAGACTCAGTTGCATCAATTGCATTTATAATGCAGAGAAAACATCTAAAGGAGATGCTGATACTACTAAAATCGGGTTAAGAATTATCCATAACATCATTAGGAACCTCTACAACTCCTTAAACACATGCATTACATGTTATTTCTGTTATTTCTGCCTGTATCAGTCTAAACCTTTAATCGTTTATTGTCCCTGGTAACTTTTATCTGATTTTAAACAGCAGCGCTGCAATCGCTCTGGTTTTTAGTGAAACTCTGTGTTTTTAGTGTGTGTTTTTAGAGTGTGGACTGTAGTCGGGCGGCGCTGGGAGAGTCTGCAGTCTAAATCCCTCCTCCTTTATTCCGGCAGTAAAGCGCATTGGCGCTGCTTTTGGGGACGGAGGCCACGGTGGCTCTTTTGATCTCGTTCCTTTCAAGTGAAACTCTGGGTAATTTGCTTGTCGCGGTCAAAGTGAGTCACAAGCTGTCAGAGAAACCCTTTATGCTTTAGAGCATTCCACCGGCGGAGCTGCCAGCTGTCTAAACCCACCCCCCGGTACCCTCCGTAACACCCCAGCAACCACACGTAACCCCCCCAGCAACCTTTAAGTAACCCCCAACCCCAGTACACTCTGTAACCCCGCAGCAACCACACGTAAACCCCCAGCAACCTTCCCGTAACCCCCCAGTACCCTCCGTAACACCCCAGCAACCACACGTAAATCCCCAGCAACCTTCCCGTAACCCCCCACCCCATAGTTCACTCCGTAACCCCCAGCAACCAAGTGTAAACTCTGTGCAACTCTCCTGTTAACCCCCAGCAACCTTCCTATAACCCCCAGCAACCACCCATAACCCTCAGTAACAATCACATAAATCCCCTACATGAATCCCTCTAAACATCCCATAACTCCCCAGTAACCATCCGTAACCCCCTTGCAAACATCCGTAACCTCCCACCTTACAGTAACACCTTTGAACCATCTGTAACCCCTCAGCAACCCTCCCTTAACCACCCAGCCCACAGTACCCCCTCAGCAACCACCAGTAACCCCCCAGAAACCCTCCTGTAGCCCCCAAGCAAACCTCCGGTAACCCCCCCTAGCTACCACCAGTAACCCCCAGCAACCCTCCTGTAGCCCCCTTGCAACCCTCCCTTAACCCCCCCAGTCCCACTCTTCCCATAACCACCCAGCAACCACCAGTAACCCCCCAGCAACCCTCCCGTAACCCAACAGCAACTCTTCCATAACCTCACAGCCCCAGTGCCACCCGTAACCTCCAGCAAGGTTTCCATACCCTCAGCAACCCCCCAGCAACCCTCCCATATCCCCATAAACCCTTACCATAACTCCCCCACAGTACCCACTGTAACCCCCGTGACCCTTCCTTAATCTCTCAGCAACCACCAGAAACCATTCGTAACCCCCCACCTTACAGTAACCCCTGTAACCCCCCCAGCAATCTTTCCATAATCTCCCAACCCAGTAACTCTCGTAACCACCCCAGTAACCCTCTGTAACCCCCCAGCAACCACACGTAAACTCCCAGCAACCCTCCCATAACCCCCCAGCCCACAGTACCCTCTGAGACCAACCTCCAACCCTCCCGTAACACTCCACAAACTCTTACCGTAACACCCTAGCGGCCCTCCTGTAACCCCCCAGCATCCCTCCCTTAACCCCCCACGAGCCCTTACCGTAACACCCCTGCAACCCTCCCATAACCCCCAGCAACCCCCATATCTTTATCTTATCTTGCTCTGTTACTGGAACCCTGAGTCGTTCCTGACTCAGCGGGGGACAGGGCGTGTAGGATCCTGCGTGATGAACGTCAGCAGGGGGCGGGGAGGTGAAGGTGAGGTCAGGTGAGGCTTTACCTGCTACTGGAACTGATTACTCACCTGCAGTTACTCATCCAGCTCCACTTCTGGAGCTCATATCCGCCCATCATTAAACAGGAGAGGAAAATAATCAAACTTATCCAGCTTTTACTTTTAGGAAAGAAGGAGAAGAAGAACTGAATCGCAGTTTGTGCTGCATCCCATAATGCAATATTATCCCAATACATTCCCCACGGTTACGATAATATTCTACGATATTTGCTTTGATTCTGCGATACTTTAAAATGCTTTTATACTAAAATCAAATCTGCAATCTAATTTTTAGGAGTCAAAATGGAAAAGCATGTGTGTTGCAAATTCAAAACAGAAAAAAAAAACAATTATATATTTTAATAAATATATATTAGATACTTTATTATTCTTTACATTATTTGCATTTGATTAAGATTTTAAATGAATTGTAAAGGAAACTATAGCTGATGCATCACTTTAAAGTTTTAAACCAAAAAGTCTTAAACTTCTATTGCTAAATGCTAATGTACATCATTTTTGGAAAGTCATTTTGGATAAATGTTTCCGCTAAATGCAATGCAATGCCATGTAATGTTTTTAAGATAGCATTAGCATTAGCATTCAGGGATGCTGTTTGACGTATGTCGACATTCATAGCATTCATATTAACCGGCTAAAGTGACTCAAATCAGATTTTTTGTTTTAAGTTTTTGTATTTGAGTCACTTTCATATGCAGTCCTAGTATTTGATACCGATACAATATCTGTATCGATATCGGAACCAGCCCTAAGAAACCAATCTGTTATTAAAAACCGTGGTTAATTCAGCTCGGAAATACAGTTAGCGTTGCCGGTTAGCCGTTAGCCATTGCAGCTAATCCACTACGCTACGTGTCACAATAAAAGTCTCCTGCGCAACCAGTGCAAAAGGATGAGTCTAGAGGCCTGTATTTAATATTTAACATATTTAATATTTAACTTAAAAATAATAATAATAATAATAATTAAAATATTTAATTTAAGTGTTTCAGACATATGAAAGTGCGTTTACATTAAATGCACTTGTGTAGACTCTTCAAAGGGCTGTGTGCTGTTATGTAACCTTAATCATAGTACTAATAATAAACTAAAAACTAAAAGTATCGGTATTTGTATCGGTATCGGCAGTTTTATATCAGTTTTATATCGGAATCAGATCGGAGCTGAAAAAAGTGGACACATTTTGTTCATAACTCAAATGGAGAATGCATGTTAATTGCATTTAGAAGGAAGAACACAGCGGTAAAAACAAAGGAATGGAACAGAATTTAAATAAAAAAGTGACGAATTGTAAAAAATTGGGAAATATTACTATTAATCACTGACGCTCTTTAGCTTTTATTGGATTCTAAAGGTTATTAATCAGTAAATATCTGCATTTAAAGTGTAATTGAAGGTTAAATAAAGCAGTAAATGATTGTATTGCAGTATATATTTCAGTATATTTGGGGTAGTGGTTTGAGATATTTGAGATGGTAATATATTGTGTAAATCAACCTTTTCTCTGCATTTTTCCTTTAAAACTTCGTCCCATTTTACCCGTAACCCACATTTCTGGAGTCTGGCCTGGTTTCCGCCGGGTCCAGAGCTCGGCTCAGAACTGCGTTCAATCACTGACCGCTGGCGGGTGGCAGCTGGCAGGTGCTGGGTGGCCGTCCCGGGCTGTGGCAGGTGGACAGGGACCCTGTTAGTGTGTGAATAAACCCGGCGCTCCCGGGCCTGTGGTTCCTGTGGTATCCCAGGTGGTTTCTGTCGTATGCATGTTGCTGTGCGGTGGTTTCTAGACTAGATGAATGCTGATAGAATGTTGCAGGGTGGTTGCTATTACTAATAGTGTCCCAGGTGGTTACTATGGTGTTGCTAGGTGGCTCCTGTGGGCTCCCAGGTGGCTGCTACTGTGTTTCAAGAATCAGAACGAACAATCTGGAGATGTAATCTCTACTAGATGTGATACCAAAATTCTGATTTAAAAAATGTAGAAACATTTTCAGGTTTTAAAAAAATCAGCTTAATAATTGTTCATGTTTAAATTCAGATTCAAATTTCAAAACTCAAATTAATATGTTTACAAATAAAAAAAATAGATACACAATTTATATTTAAACAAATGTAGATCCATACATTGTCAGATATCAAAAAGTCAGATTAATACATACATACAAACACGAACACTAGATCAATTATTTATAAATACAGCCAGACTGTGTGGAAGATAATTACTACTGTAGAATCTGAGATAGTAACTTAGTTAGCTAAATTATAGCTACCTATCTAGCTAGTTAGCTGTGGGGCTGTGCGATTATAGACAAGATACTACCTAGTTAGCTGTTTGTTTAGCAATACCTTATTTACACTTTGCTGCAAAGTATGTTGCTTAGTGTACTGGCCACTGTCTAAATAAATATATTGAGCTATATTACACTTACTGTACCCCTCTCAGGCTGACTCGTCGTTCTTGCTGATGAGGCCAACTACAGTTGTGTCATCAGCGAACTTGATGATGTGGTTTGAGCTGTACTTTGCAGTACAGTCATGAGTCAGCAGAGTGAACAGCAGTGGGCTGAGCACACAGCCCTGGGCGGCGCCGGTGCTCAGTATGGTGGTGCTGGAGGTGTTGTTTCCAATCCTGACTGATTGTGGTCTCTCAGTCAGGAAGTCTAAAACCCAGTTGCAGAGGGAGGAGTTCAGGCCCAGCAAGCTCAGTTTTCCAATCAGATGCTGAGGGATGATGGTGTTGAATGCTGAACTGAAGTCGATGAACAGCATTCGAACATAGCAGTCTTTGTTGTCCAGGTGGGTGAGAGCCAGGTGGAGCGCAGTAGAGATGGCATCGTCTGTTGATCTGTTTGGACGATACGCAAACTGCAGAGGGTCCAGTGAGGACGGGAGCTGGTTTTTGATGTGCCTCATGACCAGCTTCTCAAAGCACTTCATGATGATGGGAGTAAGTGCAATGGGACGGTAGTCATTAAGTGATGGTCAGGGTGCTGGTCAGGTGATGGTCAGGTGAGGGTCAGGTGCTCCTTCAGCAGAAATACTGTTCAGAGAAGGTTTTCTAATAAATAAATGGAACACTGCTGTGAGGATTTGATTGCATTCAGACATTTGTGGGAGTTCATAAATATTTGGACGCAGTAATTCAGTGTTGTACATTAAAGTTAGCGCTAGGCCGTTCTCATTAGCGATTAGCTCTGAGAGTCTGATTAAGAAAAGATCCGCAGGCTCGGGTCTCGCCGGGGTTCGGTAATTATGAGTGTAAATGTTCTCACTCCTCCATCCAATCCGCTCCTTTTCCCAGCTGGGATGTTCAACACTCCTTTCTTTGTCATTTCTTGGAAGCTTTTGTCTGTAACGAACAGCAGAAGGACGTTCAGAGTCTCTGGTTGATGCAATACGGCCGTTATTGCTGTTATTTACTGAGCACTGCTGTAGTTGGTGCTTGTTAATGATGGTAAATCAGGTGAGCTGCTGGTGGAATTGAACACGTCCACTGGGGCGCTGGTTGGGGACGTCCAGGAGAAATCTGGAACCGAGCTTTGTTCTTCAAAGTAGCTCAACTACTTTCTTCAGCATGAGAGTTGTTACTTTATGTAAGTTGTATCATGGGATTATACGGGTCTAAAGTTCAATTTCTAATTCTGCGTGGAGCCTGCGCTGTAGCCAACACGTATCTTGTGCATTAAAACAAACCCTACGCTGTACCGTATCCTTGTCGTACCCTATGTCGTGTTCTTCCCTGTACCCTTCGCTGTACCCTTTACCGTACCCTACACTGTACCATATGCCGTACCCTACGCTCTACCTTTTGCCATACCGTTCATCGTACCCTACACTGTACCCTTTGGTGTACCCTTCTTCGTCCCCAATGCCAAACCCTACACCATACCCTATGTCGGACCCTACACCACCCCCTATGCCATACCCCTTGCCGTGCCATTCACTGTATTCTTCGCCGTACCCTACACCATACCATTCGCCGTACCTTTTGTGGTATTCTTCGTTGAACCCTATACCATGCCCTGCGCCATACGCTACACTGTACCCTATGTTGTACTCTGTACCAATCATCGTACCCTACACCATACCCGTCTTCCTCATGAACGCCGATCCCTACACCACCCCCTACGCCATACGCCTTGCACTACCGTTTGTTGTATTCTTCGGCGTACCCTACGCCATACCATCTGCCGTACCTTTTGTCGTTCCTTTCGCCATACCCTACACTGTATTCTTTGCTGTACCCTACAGCGTACCCTACGCTAAACTCTATGCCGGCCCCTACACCACCCCCTATCCCACCCCCTACGCTGTACATTTTGTCGTAACCTTTGCTGTTCCCTACACCATATCCTTCATCGTACCCAATGCCATATTTTTTGCTGTACTCTTCGCTGTACCCCATGCCGTACCCTATGCCAAACCCTACACGGTATCCTATGCCAACCCTTATGCTGTACTCTTCGCAGCAATCTTTGCCGTACCCTACGCCATACCTTTTGTTGTATCCTTCCACCTACCCTACACCATACCCTTTATCGTACCCTATGCCGTACCCTTTATCGTACCCTATGCCGTACCTTACCATAGATTTGGATTCTAGCAGGCAGGCAGGATTCGGCACAACACTTAGAAACTAGTAACTTGCCAAACTTTCTACAAACCAATCAGTGTAAATTATACAGCACCTTCGCCCACATATTGCAGGTAATGATGCGCATATTTAGTCACTAAACTGATATGAAACTTAGTGCCGAATACAATCAAATCCTTCCAGAATTGTGAGGCCAACACCTAGTGGAATGTGATCTCTGGAGAGGAGAGACAGTTACTCCAACAAAAGAAGGATAAACTCTTTTTAATACCCTTGATTCCAGTGGAAAGGAGCCAGATCAGCCGGGCTGGTGGCGGGGTGGTATTTGGGGTGAAAAGTGGTATCAGTTGGTTAATCCTTCTGCCATTTTCAGTAAGTAGGTCATGCTGGGAGCTCTGACACTCAGCAGTTATCTCAGGGCTTTTCCCGCCCTTTTCTTTCACAAACTGAAGCTAATCCAAGATGCATTTCTCCTTTGTCTTTTCACTCCTTCCTCCTGCCTGGTTTAAACAGCAGCAGAGCTTCTGAATATATCTACACTGATGGGCGTGGTGTTCTGGAAATGAGGTGTGTTCAGGTACATTTCTGGAGTTTTGCTTGTTTATCTTGGTAACAGAAAACACAGGAGCTCCACTGACTGAATACAACCTAGACAGACGCCAACAGTCAGACGTTCATCGCTATCTTGGCAACACATGGACCCAACTTTTGCATCAGCAATAAACAGAACACGAAATAAAACTAGAAAGGGAAAGTTCGATAACGAACTTTAAGTTGGCTTGGAAAAGTGCACTAATAACGTTAAAAAGTTAAAATGGTTGCTAAGCTGTTTCTGTCTGAAGAGTGGTTGCTATGCTGTTGACTTTCAGCTAAATGTTCAAATAAGTCCAAATAAGTTTTGACCAACACGGTGAAATGCTAATAATTGTCTGATATAGTAAGACGTTACTAAGTGGTTGCTAGGCAGTTACTAACATTTTCTAGGTGGTTGCTAAGGCGTTGCTAAATGGTTGCTAGCCAGTTGCTATCATTTCTAAAGTGGTTGCTAAGCTGTTGCTAGGCAGTTGCTAACATTTTCCAGGTTATTGTTAAAATATTGCTAACTGGTTGCTAGGCAGTTTGCTAACGTTTTTTAATGTTGATTAATTAACAGAATTAGTACACGCCTTTTGTGTATTTCGAGACGTTCAAGCTGTACTTTTCCCGTTGTTACGATAGCAAAGACACACTGATGCCCTAAATCAAGCTGCACCATGCTTTATAAATACTGATGCACATACTGGAGTCGCTGATCAGTGACTCTAAAAAGAGAACAGGAAGTATATTATTATAATCATCTCTTTAATTATGTATCTGTTTAAACATGAGATCAGAATCCAAACATGTCTGACCTTTTAGAACAAAGGGCTTCAAACGGTCAGCATCACATTTAATTACATTTAAATGTTACATCAGGAACAGAGGAACCTTTAACAGCAGGCTAATGCTGAGGCTAATGCTAAACCTGAGGCAGAGGATGTTGCTGAGGCTGAGACTGAATCTGAGGCTAAGGGAGCAGCTATAGGAGCAGAGTCCGAGGCAGAATCTAGGCTGAGGAGAGTTGAGTCTGTGGCTAAGTCCAAGGCTGAATCTGAGGCTCAGTTTGAGGCAGAGTTAGTAGCTGAGGCTAAGACAGTGGCTAAATCTGAGGAAGATTCGAGTCGTTAACTGAGTCCAAGGCTGAATCTAAGGTAGAGTTAAGTCTATAGCTGATTGTGAGGCAAACTTGAGTCAGTGGCTAAGTCAGAGCCTAAGTCTGAGGTAGAGTAAGTAGCTGAGGCCGAGGCTCAGTCTGAGTTAGAATGTATAGCTGAGGTTGTGGATGAGTCAGAGACAGAGTCAAGGCTGATACAGAGGCCAAGAAAGAGAGTAAGGCTGGAGTGAGGTCGAGGCAGAGTCTGACTCTGAGGCAGATACTGTAACAGACACTAAGACGGTAACTAAGAAAGAGGTCGAGGCAGAGTCTGACTCTGAAGCCGAGACTAAAACAGAGACTAAGAAAGTAGCTAAAAAACAGGTTAAGGCTCAGCTAAGGTTGAGGCAGAGTCTGACTCTGAGGCAGAGACTGAGGCAGTTGTGTGACTCGTGGACACAGTCAGCGTTGTTGTTATGGGATCAGGTTTGGTCGTCTTTGTGCTGAAAGGCTTGCAGGGCTGTGTTTTTGGCAGCTCTTTAGATGTGGCCTTGTTAAGATCTCAGTTTCTGTGCTGTTTCTGTGCGTACCTGTGCGTCTCTGCATACCTGTGCATTGTATGTACCTGTGCTTTGTGTCTACCTGTTCGGTGTGTCTACCTGTGTGTTGTGTGTACCTGTGCATCTGTGTGTACCTGTGCGTTGTGTGTACCTGTGCATCTGTATGTACCTGTGCGTTGTGCGTACCTGTGCATCTGTATGTATCAGTGCGTTGTGTGTACCTGTGCATTGTATGTACCTGTGCTTTGTGTCTACCTGTTCGGTGTGTCTACCTGTGTGTTGTGTGTACCTGTGCATCTGTGTGTACCTGTGCGTTGTGTGTACCTGTGCATCTGTATGTACCTGTGCGTTGTGCGTACCTGTGCATCTGTATGTATCAGTGCGTTGTGCGTACCTGTGCAACTGTATGTATCTGTGCGTTGTGCGTACCTGTGCATCTGTGTGTATCTGTGCATTGTGTGTACCTGTGCATCTGTGTGTACCTGTGTGTTGTGCATACCTGTGCATCTGTGCGTACCTGTGTGTTGTGCATACCTGTGCATCTGTGCGTACCTGTGTGTTGTGCATACCTGTGCATCTGTGCGTACCTGTGTGTTGTGTGTACCTGTGCGGTGTGTCCACCTGTGCATCTGTGTGTATCTGTGCATTGTGTGTACCTGTGCATCTGTGCGTACCTGTGTGTTGTGTGTACCTGTGCGGTGTGTCCACCTGTGCATTTGTGTGTATCTGTGCATTGTGTGTACCTGTGCATCTGTGCGTACCTGTGTGTTGTGTGTACTTGTGCGGTGTGTCCACCTGTGCATCTGTGTGTATCTGTGCATTGTGTGTACCTGTGCATCTGTGCGTACCTGTGTGTTGTGTGTACCTGTGCGGTGTGTCCACCTGTGCATTTGTGTGTATCTGTGCATTGTGTGTACCTGTGCATCTGTGCGTACCTGTGTGTTGTGTGTACCTGTGCGGTGTGTCCACCTGTGCATTTGTGTGTATCTGTGCATTGTGTGTACCTGTGCATCTGTGCGTACCTGTGTGTTGTGTGTACTTGTGCGGTGTGTCCACCTGTGCATCTGTGTGTATCTGTGCATTGTGTGTACCTGTGCATCTGTGCGTACCTGTGTGTTGTGCGTACCGGCGCATTGTGTGTACCTGTGTGTTGTTTGTACCTGTGCATCTGTATGTACCTTTGCATTGTGCATACCTGTGGCGTGAGTAATGGACCAATCAGCACCTCGTCAGCTTAAAGGCTGAAGAGTGGAATATCTCAGGGCTCTGGGAGAAACTGCTGGCATTGTTTCCTTGCCGCCACTCTCGCTTATACAGGGCGGGTTGACCTGCCACCCACGTACTCAGTGACTCGCTCGCTCACTCGCTTGTTCGCTTACTAACGCTGGGCGCCGTCACGTCATTCGTCACCTGTTGAGCGGCAGGATAAGATGATAAGACGAGAAGATGAGCGAGATGAGCCAGTGAGGTGGGAGGGTGTTGCATAGTAAGCGTATGTGTTTTTTTAACTACTATCAAGTTGTAAGTTGCTTCTACAGGACTGACTGGTCACCCACGTTGAGGCATTGAGTTGCATTGAGTGTCGGCGAGCGAATCGCGCCAAATACGACAAATAAGCGAGTCACGATGTCACGGCGAGGAACGCCAGAGCCCGCTCTGAATGCGTCTCACGTTTTGCGAACACGGTTATTAAATAATGCGAATTATGAGGCCAATATTTCGAGAAATTGCCCGTTTTGTGTTGTGTCGCGTCTCGGCAGGAGAGATGGAAATATTTGATTAGTCATGTAAACACCATCAGACTCTTGGCAGATCTCTGGGTGCCGGAGCCGTGCTGGACTCCGGCCATCCGGCGCGAGCCAAGGACAGAAGCAGATGGTCCGGAGTGGGCAGCGCACCTGTCCGAGCTCTCTCTGATCAGACCTGAGGACTGAAAAAAAAAAAAACGAGAGCTTACAACTGGGTTACACCATCCTTTACTCTTACTCTTAAAGCTACGGCTCAACGCCGGTCGTAGATCAGCACGAGAGGGAGTGCTGTAACGTGTCATATTTGCACCAGGAGTAAAGCAGCATAAAGTTATCCAAAAGCAGTGTGTAAGACTGGTGGAGGAGAACATGATGCCAAGATGCATGAAAATAATTGTGATTAAAAACCAACCAGGATTATTCCACCAAATATTGATCTCTGGACTCCTAAAGATTCCACCTTACGTTCAGCTTAAAATACCTTATATTAACTGAAAAATGTATCGTCGCTGTCCTATGAAAAACACTTATGTCCATTTTTGTCGATTTTTATTTTACTACATAATTTGAACAGACAAACTGTCTCTTACACTGTGCCAAAATTTTTTGATGAACAGACCAATAGAAACTCTTCAAAATGACCTAAAATTAACTTTTTTTTACATTGACTTCCATTGACAGTTTACAAGGTTTTTTCTCTCTTCTGTAAAAAAGTAGCTGTTTTAGAGATAAGTGTTTTTCTTTGGACAGCGATGATATACACTTAAGCTTTTATTTTAATAATAGCAAGTCTTAAACTGATACTGGTGGCTCATAATGTGTGTAATAATGTGCATTTTCAAATCACTGGGCATTTTTATTTATTTGTTGGATCGCGTCTTTGCCTGCCGGTGTATGATGACATTGCATTTGGTTTGTATTTGGCTTGTAAGCGCTGCATTGCTGCTAGATTACCTAGTGATACATGGAGAGCTTCAGTTACAATGCATTATCGCCTAATAATGTCACTCAAAAAACGCCTCTCAGCCAATCACATTGCAGGGTCGGAACTAACTGTGATATAATACACCTTATAGCTCGAACTTTTGAGAGTATTATTTCACAATTCTATTATTATCGTTGTTTATTGAAAGATTTAGAGTTAATGAGGATGAGAAAAATATGATGTTAGGTTGTAAACACTCCAAAAGTTAAAATATTTCAATTTCTAAATTGTTTCACTGCTAAAACACAACACTATACCAACCGAGTAACATCATTACCCAACGTATTATTATACAGCTCTGGAAAAAATGAAGAGATCACTTCAGTTCCTGAATCAGTTTCTCTGATTTTGCTATTTATAGGTTTATGTTTGAGTAAAATGAACATTGTTGTTTTATTCTATAAACTACAGACAACATTTCTCCCAAATTACAAATAAAAATATTCTCATTTAGAGCATTTATTTACAGAAAATGAGAAATGGCTGAAATAACAAACAAAACAAGTTCATATTCATAAAGTTTTAAGAGATCAGAAATCAATATTTGGTGGAATAAACCTGATTTTTAATCACAGTTTTATTTTCATGCATCTTGGCATCATGTTCTCCTCCACCAGTCTTACACACTGCTTTTGGATAACTTTATGCTGCTTTACTCCTGGTGCAAAAATTCAAGCAGTTCAGTTTGGTGGTTTGATGGTTTGTGATCATCCATCTTCCTCTTGATTATATTCCAGAGGTTTTTAATTTGGTAAAATCAAAGAAACTCATCATTTTTAAGTGCTCTGTTATTTCTTCCAGAGCTCTATTAACAGTTGTCCCCACCTGTTGTCCCCACAGCTGGTGCCCACCTGTTCTTTCTCTGTGATTGATAGCAGTTCACGCTAACGTTGTTTATTATTGTGTAGCTTAGCCAACACTAGTCTGGATGACTTTACCTACCTCAAATACTCACTGCCATAAGTATGAATGCTAAAAGTACTTTAAATAGACATTACTACTATAAGTTGATATAATTTACGTAGCTAATGTTATCTGAAGCTCAGGAGAAAATTAGCAGCTTGGGATTTGTCTTGTAGTCCTTCTGGGCTCTGGTGTGTCTCCATTTGTAAATATTTTGCGAATATTGACTGGTGTTGAATGTTGAAATGACTTAAAATGCCCATTCCTACTAGTAATTGATATAATTTACCTAGCTAATATTAGAGAACGTGATCTGAATCTCAGTTTTAACCCATTCTAGAGAAAATAAGCATCTTGCTATCCGTCTTGTAGTCCTTCTGGGCTCTAATCTGTCTCCATTTATCAAGTGCTTTTCCAATATTTACTGGTGTTATTAAGCCGTCTTTGCTTTTGGAGGCTACAGCATGTTGAATCTATTTGATATTGTGTTCATTAAGTAGGAATTCTGCGATACTTAAATGTTAAAATTATTAAAATGCTAATTTCTACTAGTAATTGATATAATTTACTTAGCTAATGTTAGCTAATGTGATCTGAATCTCAGTTTTAACTCATTCTAGAGAAAATTAGCATCTTGGGATCCGTCTTGTAGTCCTTCTGGGCTCCAAACTCCTTGTAAAACGTGTTGTCCTGTATTTTAGCTTCTAAAAAGCATGCAATTCGAGCAATTCTAAGAAGAACATACTGAACATGGCTGAAGCTCTTCTTTCAAGAGGTGCAAGAGTTTGAACCTAGCTTAGCATAGCTTAGCTTAGCTTTCTTAACATCTGATCCCACATCCACATCTGGGCTATAATTTGTCTCCATTTATCAAGTGCTTTTCCAATATTTACTGGTGTTATTAAGCCGTCTTTGCTTTTGGAGGCTACAGCATGTTGAAACTATCTGATATTGTGTTTGTTAAGTAGGGATTTTGCGATACTTAAATGTTAAAATGTCTAAAAATGCTAATTTCTACTAGTAATTGATATCATTTACCTAGATAATGTTAGATAATGCTATCTGAATCTTAGTTTTAACCCATTCTAGAGAAAATTAGCATTTTGGTATTCGTCTTGTAGTCCTTCTAGGCTCTAATTTGTCTCCATTTTTAAACGCATTGGCAATTTTACTGGTGTTTTTTATCATCTTTGTTTATGAAAGCTACAGCTTATTGAATTTGTCTAAAATTATAAAATAGGAATTCTGCGACACTTAAATGTTAAAATGACTAAAAATGCTAATTTCTAATAGTAATGGATATAATTTACCTAGATAATGTTAGATAATGCTATCTGAATCTAGAGAAAATTAGCATTTTGGTATTCGTCTTGTAGTCCTTCTGGGCTCTAATCTGTCTCCTTTTATCAATTATTAAATTGGCTTTGCCAATTTTACTGGTGTTATTTTTTTTTTATCGTCTTTGTTTATGAAAGCTACAGCTTATTGAATTTGTCTAATATTGTTAACTAATGTGATCTGAATCTCAGTTTTAACCTATTCTAAAGAAAAATTACCATCTTGGGATCCGTCTTGTAGTCCTTCTGGGCTCTAATCTCCTTGTTAAAACGTGTTATCCTGTATTTTAGCTTCTAAAAAACATGCAATTCGAGCAATTCTAAGAAGTACATACAGTACAAACATGCCTGAAGCTCTTCTTTCAAGAGGTACAAGAGTTTGAACCTAGCTTAGCTTAGCTTAGCTTAGCTTAGCTTTCTGAACATCTGATCCCACATCCACATCAATACTCAATGCACTCTCATGTGCCTCCTTCAGATGAGCTCCTGCACTCAAATCAGCCATATGGTGTTAAAATCCCAGTTTTTAGGTCAGTGAGGGTCATAATGCACGAAGCTCCGCCCTCCAGCAGCGCTGATATTGTGATCTTGACCCCCGGGGAGTGTTGGGGAGGGGTGTTGGGTGGGAGGGGGGTGGTCTGTGGGTGGTAAAACAGTCACTTGTGAAGATTGGAGGCCATGTGTGTGGTCTCTTTAATATCTTAATGGCCAGGTTTAAAGAAGGATGTGAAGCCCCTCCCCCTCCTCCAGTTCTCTTTGATCATTGGTTAAATGTTGAGATGATGATCTTATTTTTTGATAAAAGCGTTTGGTCGTCTTGTTGTTAAACCCTGCAACAGCCTTTGGGCTCCACTGATCGATTTTTCTTGTCTTATATACAGATTATCCTGAGTTACAGCATTTAAAACGGGCAGTTTTTTTTACTTTAAATTGTGTAAAATTTAGGTTTAAATAAAAAAAAAATTAACTTCTATTATACGTATATTGTAACTTATGTTATATTATATTAAAAATGGATTGTTCAGCTGCTGCCGTGCTGTAGTGTAGTTGTTCGTTGCTAAGGTGTTGCTGTGCTGTAGCTGTTTACGGTTGCTATGTTACTGCTCGGTGGTCGCTAAGCTATTACCGTGCAGTTAGTTGCTTAGGTGTTGAAATTACTTAAAGTGCCCATAATTACCTAGCTAATGTTAGCTAATGTGATCTGAAGCTCAGTGTTCACCTGTTCAGGAGAAAATTAGCAGCTTGGAATTTGTCTTGTAGTCCTTCTGGGCTCAAATTTGTCTCCTTTTATCAAACGTATTGCCAATATTTTTTGTCCTTTTTAAGCCGCCCTTGTTCATGGAGCATGCTTTAAAGAAGGTATTACTGTGTGGTTGCTGTTACAAAAATGTGGTTCCTAAAGTGTTGCTATGCCGATGCTATTCTGTAGCTGTTTACAGTTGCAGTTACAGTTACAGATTTATACAAAGGAAACAAACATCTGTACTCTTGTCATGATAACAGTTTTCTTTTTTTTATTAGATGTATTTTCGCACAAATTGTTGTGATAATCAATATTATTGTAATTTCGTATAATAATAATAATAAAATAATAATAATAATAATAATAATATAAAGGAAAAGAAGAACACAAATAATTAACTATAAATAACAATAATAGTTAATTGTCTACGTTTTTAATTGTTGAAAGTTAGTAGCTCTTTTTTAATGCTCTTTTCCTTAGAAGTCACATGTGAAATAATAGGTTGTTTGCTAAAGTGTGGCTTGGCTGTTGCTTTGATATAGCTGCTGGTCGCCAAGATTAGAAAAATATCCTGTTTCCATGGTAATGGGGTGGTTGCTGAGGTGTGACTAGGCAGGTAGATCCTAATAATAATAAAAACATGTGTTATAAAATTGTTTTTTCTTTGCTATTTATACTGGTAGACAAATGTTTACGTAATGTTCAATATATGAAATATGTCATATGAGTTCCATATGTAAATTGTGAAATTCCTATACAATTAAAACTGACAGGTTTACATAATAGAGAAAAAAAACACCTGTACTCCTGTTATGTATCGTCTTTCAAGATCATGTAATAATCGATAATATTGTAGTTTTAAGACCATTGATTTTTTTAATGGTCTTAAATACCATTTAATACCAATAAGAAGAAAGAGAATTGTTAGTTTTTAGCAGTTTTTAAAAGTTATTAGCTTTTTTTAATACTCTTTTCCTTAGAAGTCACATGTCAGCATCTCTTTTTTCAGCAGGTTGCGTTATCTTTACTGCATGAGTCATTTTGCGCTGTTATCTTATTTACTTTATTGAGCAAAAAGCTTCCGTAAAAGAGAGCTGTCGGGAAGGCAACGTCTACGTTAGCAAGAATGATTAAGATCATGTGACTATATTGTATAAATAGTTATAAGTAGTGTAACTATTCGGACAGGCTAAGTTACCTGGTATTGGTATACATAAAAAAACTAAAATGTGTATTATTTACACTTATTTACACCAGTCAAGCATAACATTATGACCACCTCCTTGTTGCATTTTTTTTTTACAAATTAAGCTACAATGTAAATGCAACGTACATTAACTCATGTAAACTCAATAATCACCTCATATCAGGAAACGATGCATATCGATGCTACAGGAAGAATCACGTCTGGCTGACCCACATGGCAACAGCTTTAGCCTTTAGCTCAGATTAATGTAATAAAATCAAGAGGAAGATGGAGGATCACAAGCCATCAAACCACCAAACTGAACTGCTTGAATGTTTGCACCAGGAGTAAAGCAGCATAAAGTTATCCAAAAGCAGTGTGTAAGACTGGTGGAGGAGAAGAACATGATGCCAAGATGCATGATTAAAAATTGTGCATCTTTTTTCTCATTTTCTGCATATAAATAAATGCTCTAAATGACTTAAATATTTTTATTTGTAATTTGGGAGAAATGTTGTCTGTAGTTTATAGAATAAAACAACAATGTTCATTTTACTCAAACATAAACCTATAAATAGCAAAATCAGAGAAACTGATTCAGAAACTGAAGTGCTCTCTTCATTTTTTCCAGAGCTTTGTGTAAATATATATATATATATATATACACAGTTTTCCTGCTTTTCTGCGGTGAATCTGGTTGTAATCCGTGTGTTTTCTCTCTGTTTCCTACAACAGGTTTTATCCTATGATTGTATGAGAGTGGGTAGAGCAGAGCGGGGACCGAGGAGGAGCTGTGCCAACCTGGAACATGGTGCCTAATATTTGCCCGCCAGTGCCCTTCCTGCCTAATTGGCTGCCTCTCCTGCTAATGCTGGGCTGCATGGTGTTTTCCTCGCAGGCAGACAGTGAGTACACACACACACACACACACACACACACACTCTCTCTCTCTAACACCGGGCCGGCCGCGGTGCGCCGCGACGTCATGGGTTTTCTTTTCTGGGTGGAGGACGGCGCAGTAATTCGGTTATTGTTGGAAAAGCCGGTAGCGAAGTGCAGAATTAGGGGGCAGGATGGTGAAAATAACCCCCGTTTAAGTGCCAGTCCCGGCTGCTGCCACTGCCGCTGCTGCTGTTGTTATTGGCTGGATTTTTCTTCTTGTCAGCAGCAGCAAATCAGATTTGCGCACATTTAGCTGCACTGACGACGGTCTGATGCTGGAAATTTGCTTTTTTTTTTGTTGCTAAAGAGAAACGGAAAGTTTTACTCTGCTGAGTAAAATATCAGCACTGACCCAGCAGGTCAACAGGTTCAGTAGAATAAGAGAAGTCTTGGTTTGCGTCGAGTATAGTGGAGTATGGTGGAGTATAAGGTGGAGTATGGTGGAATACAGGGTTATACAGGAAGTACATTGTAGCATAGAGTAATATAAGGAAGTATAGGGGAGTATAACATGTTATAGGGGAGTATAGTGTAGTACAGGGAATATAGGAAGTATACTATACTATACACATTTGTAGTATATGGGAGTATATGTTAGTATAGGGGAATATATGGTGTTTTAGGGTAGTATAGGGGAGTATCAGGTGGTATAGGGTAGTATAAAGGAGTATAAGGTGGTATAAGATAGTATAGGGGGGTATCTGGTAGTATAGGGAGTATCAGGTAGTATAAGGGAGTATAGGGTAGTATAGAGCGGTTTAGGGGAGTTTTAGGGGGTATAGGGTAGTATAAGGGAGTATAAGGTGGTATAAGATAATATAGGGCAGTATAAGGTGGTATAGGGTAGTATAGAGTGCTTTAGGGTAGTTTTAGGGGGTATAGGGTAGTATAAGGGAGTATAAGGTGGTATAAGATAATATAGGGTAGTATAGGGGAGTATCAGGTGGTATAGGGCAGTATAAGGTGGTATAGGGTAGTATAAAGGAGTATAAGGTGGTATAAGATAGTATAGGGGGGTATCTGGTAGTATAGGGAGTATCAGGTAGTATAAGGTGGTATAGGGTAGTATAGAGTGGTTTATGGGAGTTTTAGAGGGTATAGGGTAGTATAAGGGAGTATAGGGTAGTATAGAGCGGTTTAGGGGAGTTTTAGGGGGTATAGGGTAGTATAAGGGAGTATAAGGTGGTATAAGATAATATAGGGCAGTATAAGGTGGTATAGGGTAGTATAGAGTGCTTTAGGGGAGTTTTAGGTGGTATAGGGTAGTATAAGCGAGTATAAGGTGGTATAGGGTAGTATAGGGGAGTATCTGGTAGTATAAGGTAGTATAGAGTAGTGTAAGGTGGTATAGGGTAGTATAGGGGAGTATCTGGTAGTATAAGGTAGTATAGAGTAGTGTAAGGTGGTGTAGGGTAGTATAGGGGAGTATCTGGTAGTATAAGGTAGTATAGAGTAGTGTAAGGTGGTGTAGGGTAGTATAGGGGAGTATATGGTAGTATAAGGTAGTATAGAGTAGTGTAAGGTGGTGTAGGGTAGTATAGGGGAGTATCTGGTAGTATAAGGTAGTATAGAGTAGTGTAAGGTGGTGTAGGGTAGTATAGGGGAGTATATGGTGGTATAAGGTAGTATAGAGTAGTGTAAGGTGGTGTAGGGTAGTATAGGGGAGTATATGGTGGTGTAGAGTAGTATAGGGAGTATCAGGTAGTATAAGGTGGTAAAGGGTAGTATAGTGTAGTACAGGGAATAAGGAAAGTATAGGGGAGTACATGATGTGTAAGGAGTATATGGTGATATAGTGGAGTATATGAGAGTATAGGGTATATTGTAGCGTAGGGGAATGTAGGGTAATACAGTAGAGTATAGCGTGGCATACAAAAGTATTTGAAGTACAGGGGAGTATAGAAAGTATAGGGTCATATAGGAAGGTATAGGAATGTATATGGGGTGATGGTATTAGTACTATAAGGGAGTATAGTGTAGTATAAGAAATGTAAGGGGGTAAAAAAAATCATTAAAATGAATGCTTCCAAACGTGGTGGCGGTAGTTACTCGCGCTGTTAGTCTTTGCTGTTTGCTGTTTGCTTTTCTCGTGTGTAGTAAAATAGAAGTACAGTGTTTTAAATTGAAAACAGATGTTTTTAATGTGTTGTGCTGTTCGATATGTTACTGCTAATATAGATTATATTAAAACCGTATAAAATAAGGGTATATATCTCAGTGCAGTGGAGTTGAGAGCTGCAGCTGGAGTAACTCTACAGATCTCTACGTTTTTTTTAAATGAGTGTCCGGCGTGTGGAGACACGGCGGGGCTGACCCGGCTCTGTCAGGGTGGATCCGGACTCGGCGCCGGGCTCACGCTCGGGTCAGAGAGCCGATTAATTCACAGCGTGACCCACTCGCACTACTGTCACACTCACTCTGATATCACCACAGACCCTCCTCACACTGCTCTCGCCTTCAGACGCCTCAGCCAATCAGAACCTGCCGGCCTTACCTTCAGCTGTCCTCTATACTGCTGTGTATACTACATAAATACTCTATAGGAAACCGGCGAGGTGTTTAAAAAGCCCGTATTCCTCCACACTATCTAACATCCACCTTTAAGGCTGATTTAATATAAATGTGCTGCAGGGTCATTCCTCAGCTGTTGCTATACTGTAGCTGTTTACGGTTGCTACAGTATTGCTCAGTGGTTGCTAAGGTATTACTGTGCGGTTGCTGTGGTAATGGGTTGGATGCTAAGCAGTTACAAAAGCAGTTTCTAAGGTCATTCCTCAGTTGGTGCTACACTGTAGCTACTTACAGTTGCTACAGTACTGCTCAGGGGTTGCTAAGATATTATTGCGCGGTTGCTGTGGTAACAGATTGGAGGCTAAGCAGTTTCTGTGTTGCTGTGCTGTTGCTACACTGTGGCTGTTCACGGTTGCTACAGTACTGCTCGGTGGTTGTTAAGCTATTACTGTGCAGTTGCTGTGGTAACGGTTTAGAAGCTAAGCAGTTACAAAAGCAGTTTTTAACACATTGCTTGGCTGTTGCTCAGGTGTTACTATGTGATTGCAATGCAATAACGCATTGTTACTAAGCAGATGCTATGCTGTAGCTCTTTACGGTTGCCGCAGTATAGCTATGGGGTTGATAAGCTGTTACTAAAGTGTTCCTAGAACATCGCTCTGCTGTTGCTCAGATGTTATCATGAGGTTACTCTGCTAATGCGTTGGATGCCAAGAGGTTGCTAAGCAGTTCCAAACACATTGCTCTGCTGTTGCTAAGGTGTTGCTAGGCCATTGCTCAGGTGTTACTATGTGATTGCAATGCAGTAACGGATTGGTTGCTAAAGGTTTACGAGGCTGTTGCTTTGGTATAGCTGCTTGTTGCTGAGGTAATATGGCAATGGGTTGGTTGCTAAGCAGTTCCTAACACATTGCTTCGCTATTGCTAAAGTGTTGCTAGACTGTTGCTCATGTGTTACTATGTGATTGTGTAGGATATTACGATGTGGTTGCTATGGTATTTGGTTGGTTGCAAAGCTGTTGCTACAATGCAGCTTAATAACTACTGGATGATGCTGTGGTATAGCTCTTGGTTGCTGAGGTGTTGCAAGGAGTTTGCTAGGCATGTTTCAGGTGGTTGCTAAGGTGTTGCTAAGCTCTTGTAAAGATGTTGCTGCACTGCAGCTTAATCGCTGCTGGATGTTGCTGTTTTATAGCTCTTGTTTGCTGAGGTGTTGCATAGAGGTTGCGATGTGCCTGTACCAGGTGCTTAATGAGTGGTTCCAGGTGTGTTTCAGATGGTTGCTAAGGTGTTGCTAAGCTCTTGTAAAGGTGTTGCTACACCGCAACTTAATTGCTGCTGGATGTTGCTGTGGTATAACTCTTGTTTGTTGAGATGTTGCAGAGAGGTTGCGATGTGCCTGTACCAGGTGCTTAATGAGTGGTTCCAGGTGTGTTTCAGATGGTTGCTAAGGTGTTGCTAAGCTCTTGTAAAGGTGTTGCTGCACTGCAGCTTAATCGCTGCTGCTGGATGTTGCTGTGGTATAGCTCTTGTTTGCTGAGGTGTTGCAGAGAGGTTGCCAAGTGCCTGTACCAGGTGCTTACTGAGTGGTTCCAGGTGTGTTTCAGGTGGTTGCTAAGGTGTTGCTAAGCTTTTGCGAAGGTGTTGCTACACCGCAACTTAATTGCTACTGGATGTTGCTGTTGTGCCTGTACCAGGTGCTTACTGAGTAGTTCCAGGTGTGTTTCTGGTGGTTGCTAAGGTGTTGCTAAGCTCTTGTAAAGGTGTTGCTACACCGCCGTTTAATTGCTGCTGGATGTTGCTGTTGTATAGCTCTTGTTTGTTGAGGTGTTGCAAAGAGGTTGCCATGCGCCTGTACCAGGTGCTTACTGAGTGGTTCCAGGTGTGTTTCAGGTGGTTGCTGTGGTGTTGCTGAAGTTTTAAGTGATGAGGACTAACTATTTCTGCCTCCAGTCGTTTATTTTGGGTGGAATTTGCTGAAATGAGTCTGGTTTCTGAGAGCAGCAGGAGAAAGGTCACGGTGAGATCTAGCCTACTTGTTATTCCTTGATCATTTGGAGAGCTTCCCCGAGTGGATAAAGACTATTTACAGAGCAAATGTCCCCTCCCCGTCCCCCGTCCCCCCTCTCAACTCCCCTCATCAGCATAATTGCTCTGGTCCCTTATGTTCGATATTCGCGTGTTCCTGCTCTCAGCCTATTAGCATAACACATTGCGTCCTCATTAGTCCGGTCTCACGCTACACTGGCCACGGCTGGAGATGCTGAGCGACTGCAGACCTCCTCCAGATCTGACCCTCCTCACTATCTCAGCTTATTTATCTCAGACTTCCTCATCTACACTCTAAGAAATATAAGTACAGATTTGTACTTAAAAGAGTACAAAGCTTGTCGCTGGGGCTGTACCTTATATTGAGGCACAAAAAAGTACCTTTCAGTAAAAGTCCTTTTTTGTACCCATGGTTTTTGTGCCAGTTAAGATCATAAAGATTATAAACATTATCATCAACTAAATATGGCTCAAAAACTTGATGATACAAAATTGTCTGGCTTTCAAATAAAAAATGTGCAATTTAAATATATATAGTTTATTAGTACAGTGATGCAGAATACTGAATGTACCCTTTGGCTGGTTAAATGGTACAAATTTGTACTTATTGCTGTTAGAAATGACTTTGTACTTCAGAGGGAACAAATCTGACCCTGTAAAGACCAATATTGTACCTTTGAGGGTACAATTATAAAGAGTGTACCTTCGAGTACAAAAAAGTACTCATATCGTACCTCTGTTTTTTAGAGTGTATATATATACACTCATCTATAGATAAATTAAAGTAGATGCAGCCAGAAGAAAGAGTGGGATTGCAATTCTACTGAGAAGATAACACTATATATAAGTGTAGTATAGTGTAAGTGCATATAGTGTTACATAGAGTGTAATATTGTATATAAGTTTAGTATAGTGTGTCATATAGTGAAGTATGCACTAGTAGAATGTACTATAGTGTTATTTAGAGTGTAATACCGTATATAAGTTTAGTATAGTGTGTCTTATAGTGAAGTATATACCAGTAGAGTATACTATAATGTTATTAAGAGTGTAGTACTGTATATAAGTGTAATATATGGCATCATAAAGATAAGTGTATAAAATAAGAGCGTCTTATAGTGTCATACAAAGTGTAGTACTGTATATAAGTGTAGTATAGGGCGTCATAAAGATAAATGTATAATATAAGAGTGTACTTTGGTGTTATACACAGTGTAGCACTGTATGTCATAGAGTGAAGTGTATACTAGTAGAGTGTACTGTAGCGTTATTTAGAGCACACTAATGTATATTAGTACTTTATATAAGTGTCATATATTGTTATATAGAGTGTATACTGTATATAAGTGTAGTATAGTGTGTCATATAGTGAACTATATACCAGCAGAGTGAACTATAGTGTTATATAGAGTGTAATATTGTGTATAAGTGTAGTATTGTGCGTCATAAAGTTGAATGTATACCAGTAGAGTGTACTATAGAGGTATTAAAGTGTAGTTCTGTATATAAGTGGAGTATAGGGCGTCATAAAGTTGAATGTATACCAGTAGAGTGTACTATAGAGGTATTAAAGTGTAGTTCTGTATATAAGTGGAGTATAGGGCGTCTTAAAGATAAGTGTATAATATAAGAGTGTACTATAGTGTTATACAAAGTGTAGTACTGTATATAAGTGTAGTACCGTACGTCATAGTGACATATACTAGTAAAGTGTACTGTAGCATTATTTAGAATGCACTACTGTATATTAGTACTTTATATAAGTGTCATATAGTGTTATATAGGATGTAATACTGTATCTGTGTATAGTGTGTCATATAGTAAAGTATATACTAGTAGAGTGAACTATAGTGTTATATAGGGTGTAGCACTGTATCTGTATAGTATAGTGCATCATGAAGTGAAGTATATACTAGTAGAGTGTACTATAGTGTTATATATATAGTGTAGTACTGTATATAAGTGTAGTATAGTGTCATATATTGAAGTATATACTAGTGGAGTGTATTGTAGTGTTATATAGAGTGCAGTACTGTATGTTAGTGTAGGATAGTGCGTCATAAAGTCAAGTGTATACTAGTAGAGTGTATACTGTTGAATTATTTAGAGTATAGTACTGTGTTTGTGTAGTATAACACACTATAAAGTGAAGTGTATAGTATAAGAGTGTACTATAATGTTATATAGAGTGTAGTAATGTATGTAAATGTAGTATAGTATGTCATAAAGTGTATAATAATAGAGTGTACTATAGTTTTATATAGAGTGTTGTAATATATATATTAGGAATGTATATAAGTGTAGTATAGTGCGTCATAAAGATAAGTGTATGATAGAAGAGTGTACTATAGTTATATAGGGTGTAGTACTGTGTATAAGTGTAGTACGTCTTAAAGTTAAATGTATACCAGTAGAATGTACTATAGTGTTATATAGAGTGTAGTACTGTATATAAGAGATTAATATAGTGCATCATAAAGTGAAGTGTATACTAGTAGAGTGCACTATAGTACATTAAGGAGTATACTATAGTCTGGTGCACTATAGTGTTGTATATAATACAGTGTGGTGTAGTGTATCATAAAGTGAAGTGTATACCAGTAGACTGTACTGTAGTGTTATATAGAGTGTAGTACTGTATATAAGTGTATTATAGGGCGTTATACATAGAAATGAATAATAGTAGAGTGTGCCATAGCGTTATATAGAGTGTAGTACTGTATATAAGAGTGTGGTATAGTGTATCAGGTGAAGTGTATAATAGTAGACTGTACTGTACTCTTATATAGAGTGTAGTACTCTATATTAGAACTGTATATAAGTGTAGTAGCTAGTATCTAGTATCTATAACTGTATATCGAGTGTTTCATCAAGAGAAATGTATAATAGATAGTATTATAGTGTTATATAGAGTGTACTACTGTGTATAACTGGTATACTGTATCAAGTGAAGTTTATACTAGTAGAGTGTACTGTAGTGTTATACAGAGTGTAGGACTGTATATTAGTATTATGTTGTATCATAAAGTAAAGTGTATAATAGTACAGTGGAGTAGTGTTTTGTGTAGTACTGTAGTATAGTATAGTATAGTATAGTATATAACAGTATAGTGTATGTTTCTGATGCTACAGTAAGTGTATCAGTGTATATTATGGATTTGGGACACAGCCATGGTACTCCTATATAAAGCTCCAGTTCTTCATGCTAATGGTTAACGAAAATGTTATATGGTGTTTAATGATATATAGACTCATTTATGAGTGTTATATATGTTATATATAGAGATAGTGGTATAATTTGCTCCAGATATTATTATTATTATTATTATTATTATTATTATTCACAGCAGTGCTCCCCAGCCTGGTGATTCAGAACGCAGAGCTGCTGTATATAAATACCCCCGTAACAGCAGAGCAAGCGCATAAAGCTCCAGAAATAACCCCCCGCTTCAGATACTCCCCACCACAAACAGCGGGTTACAGCGGCCTGTAATCAGCCGGGGGGGTGGAGGGGGGGGGGCACTGGCCGCCCTCCAGCTGAATTACAGGGTGGTGGATCTGTAGCTTTACTGGGTGGAGGAGCCGCTGATCGCCTCCAGCTCAGGTTCTGCTAAATATACTGTCCTGATGAAAGAGTACAGCTGCTGAGTATTGTCTGCTCCAGGACAGCAGCCAGCGCTCATAATTACTGGGAAGGGTCACGTGACCGTCTGGCCTGTGAGGAGCGTTCGGTTCTCCAAACAGAGCCAGAGAAGAAAAGAAAAGTGTAGTATAGTAGAGCGTAGTATAGTAAATATGAGTGTAGTATAGTGTACCATGAAGTGAAGTGTTGAATATTGGGGTGTACTATATACTAGGGTATAATATTGTAAGTGTTATTTATAGTGAGGTATGGTAGAGTGTACTATAGTATTATTATAGTATTATTGTATATAAGAGTATAGTGTAGTGCTACATACAGTGTGGTATAGTAGAGTGTACTACAGTGTAGTATAGTGTATTATAAAGTGTTATATACAGTGTAGTATAGTGTATTATAAAGTGTTATATACAGTGTAGTATAGTGTATTATAAAGTGTTATATACAGTGTAGTATAGTGTATTATAAAGTGTTATTTACAGTGTAGTATAGTGTATTATAAAGTGTTATATGCAGTGTAGTATAGTGTATTATAAAGTGTTATATACAGTGTAGTATAGTGTATTATAAAGTGTTATATACAGTGTAGTATAGTGTATTATAAAGTGTTATATACAGTGTAGTATAGTGTATTATAAAGTGTTATTTACAGTGTAGTATAGTGTATTATAAAGTGTTATATACAGTGTAGTATAGTGTATTATAAAGTGTTATATACAGTGTAGTATAGTGTATTATACAGTGTTATATACATTGTTGTATAGTGTATTATAAAGTGTTATATAGAGTGTAGTATAGTAGAGTGTAATATAGTGGAGTATTATTATATATAAGAGTGTAGTATAGTGTATTATAAAGTGTTATATAGAGTGTAGTATAGTAGAGTGTAATATAGTGGAGTATTATTATATATAAGTGTAGTTTAGTGTATTATAAAGTGTTATATACAGTGTAGTATAGTGTATTATAAAGTGTTATATACAGTGTAGTATAGTGTATTATAAAGTGTTATATACAGTGTAGTATAGTGTATTATAAAGTGTTATTTACAGTGTAGTATAGTGTATTATAAAGTGTTATATACAGTGTAGTATAGTGTATTATACAGTGTTATATACATTGTTGTATAGTGTATTATAAAGTGTTATATAGAGTGTAGTATAGTAGAGTGTAATATAGTGGAGTATTATTATATATAAGAGTGTAGTATAGTGTATTATAAAGTGTTATATACAGTGTTGTATAGTGTATTATAAAGTGTTATATAGAGTGTAGTATAGTAGAGTGTAATATAGTGGAGTATTATTATATATAAGAGTGTAGTATAGTGTATTATAAAGTGTTATATACAGAGTAGTATAGTGTCTCATAAAGTGAAGTGTACAGTATTAGGGTGTACTAAAGTGTTATATACAGTGTAGTATAGAAGAGTGTACTACAGTGGAGTATTATCACATTTAAGAGTATAGTGTAGTGTGTTATACACAGTGTAGTATAGTAGAGTGTACTACAGTAAAGTATTATCATATGAGTATAGTGTAGTGCATCATAAAGTGTTATATACAGTGTAGTATAGTAGAGTGGAGTATAGTGGAGTATTATCGTGTATAGTGTATCAAAGTGTTTTATACAGTGTAGTATAGTTTATCACAAAGTAAAATGTACAGAATTAAGGTGTACTAAAGTGTTATATACAGTGTAGTATAGTAGAGTATGCTACAGTGGAGTATCATGCAAATAAGAGTGTAGTTTAGCGTATCAAAGTGTTATATACAGTGTAGTATAGAAGAGTGTACTACAGTGAAGTATTATAGCATATAAGAGTATAGTGTAGTGTGTTATACAGTGTAGTATAGTAGAGTGTACTACAGTAAAGTATTATCATATCAGTAAAGTGTAGTGCATCATAAAGTGTTATATACAGTGTAGTATAGGAGAGTGTACTACTGTGAAGTATGATCACGTATTTGAGTACAGTGTAGTTTATTATACAGTGTTATATGCAGTGTAGTATAGTGTATTACAAAGTAAAATGTACATAATTAAGGTGTACTAAGTGTTATATACAGTGTAGTATAGTAGAGTATGCTACAGTGGAGTATCATGCATATAAAAGTTTAGTATAGTTATCAAAGTGTTATATACAGTGTAGTATAGTGTAATTTAAAGTGAAGTGTACAGTATTGGGCTGTAATAAAGTGTTATTTACAATGTAGTATAGTAGAGTGTTTCAGAGTGTATAATAGTATAGTGTCTAATAATGTAGTGTATAATAGTATAGTGTATAATAGTAGAGTGTACTATAGTGTTATATAGAGTGTAGTACTCTATCACAAAGTGGAATGTGTAGTAGTAAAGTATACCTATATTACAGTTTATCAGAGTGAAATGTACAGTAGTAGAGCATTGTATAGTATATAACAGTGTAGTATAGTGTTATATGGAGTGTAGTACTGGATATAAGAGTTTAGTGTATAGTGTATCATAAAGTAAGGTGTATATTAGTAAAGTGCAGTATAGTGTTATATAGAATGCAGTACTGTATACATGTGTAGTATAGTGGATGGTAGTAAGGTGATGTAAATTAGAGTGTAGTATAGTAAAAAGTGCAGTACAGTATATTATAGAGTGTAGTATAGTGTACAGTAGAGTATATTGTACTATACTGAGTATATAGAGTATAGAGTATTCTGGTGATGTGTGTATATATAGAGTATTATATAGTTTAGTTTAGAGTTGTATGGTGTGAATCAGGCTGTAGTTCTCAGTGTGAGTGATTGTAGTTTATTCAGAAACAGGAAGTGTGTATTGAGTGAATGTAAGTAATGATGTTTGTGGAAGCGTCGGTGTTTTATCACGCCTCCGGCAGAATCATCATTTTAATCACGGTGACGTGCGCTCAGCTCCTTCACCAGACTGCAGCATCCGTCACCGTGCCAACAGGACAGTGCAGAACCTGCAGGAGTGACATCAGCACTGGTGATTGCGTGTGAGTGATGGTTCACCGTGACGCCTGGTGACTAAACACGGCGCTCCAGGGTCTGATGATACTCCAGTGTTACGATACAATACTCGGCTAAAAAGACAAAAGCTGAAAAAGACTGAAAACAGATCTATTCAGGACTGCAACTAACGATTGTTTTTAATAATCGATTAATCGGTCGATTATTTTCCAGATTATTCGATTATTAATCTGATAAAAAAAGTAAGATACTTATCAAAAAGATGCAAACAGAAAAAGACAGAAAACTGTTCTATTCAGGGCTGCAACTATTGATTATTTTTAATCAACTATTTTCTTTTCCCCGATTAATCCATTATTAGATGACTTTAAAAAAATGTATGTAAATTTTTTCCCCTTAAAACCGTTAAATAATCGATTAATCAGGAAAAAAAAAAGAAATGACTGACTAATCAATAATCAAAATATTTGTTAGTTGCAGCCCTGAAAAGAACTGCTTTCAGTCTTCCATCTTTTTGATGAGTATCATATCCTTTTTGTCAGATTATTAATTGATTAATCGGAAAAAAAATAATCAACTGATTAATCGATTACTAATCTGATAAAAGGGATATGATACTTATCAAAAAGATGCAAACAGAAAAAGATGGAAAACAGTTATTTTTTCCGGGCTTCAACTATTGATTAATTTCATAATCGGTTAATCGGTCAATTATTTTTTCCCCAATTAGTTGATCAGTTATTTATCTAATAAAATAGAATTTGATACTCATCAAAAAGATGCCTGTTAATGGCACTCACATCTGTTAGTGAAACTAATTTCTGTTACTGGCACTCACTCCTGTTACTGGAAGTTCAATTACTGCCACTCATTCCTGTTACTGGCACTAACTTCTGTAACTGGCACTCATTCCTGTTACTGGCACTCACTCCTGTTACTGCTCACTCATTCCTGTTACTGGCACTCACTTCTGTTACTGGCACTCACTCCTGTTACTGCTCACTCACTTCTGTTACTGGCACTCACTCCTGTTACTGCTCACTCACTCCTGTTACTGGCACTCACTCCTGTTACTGCTCACTCACTCCTGTTACTGTCCCTCACTCTTGTTACTGGCACTCTCTTCTGTTACTGGCACTCACTCCTGTTACTGGCACTCACTCCTGTTACTGGCACTTACTTCTGTTACTGGAACTCACTCCTGTTACTGCCCACTCACTCTTGTTACTGGCACTCATTCCTGTTACTGGCACTCTCTTCTGTTACTGGCACTTACTTCTGTTACTGGCACTCACTCCTGTTACTGCCCACTCACTCTTGTTACTGGCACTCATTCCTGTTACTGGCACTCACTTCTGTTACTGGCACTTATTCCTGTTACTGAAACTCATTCCTGAATGAGTTTTTAGCATAGAATTAGCAAAAACTTGAAAAATAGCTAAATGGCAGCTACGCTAATAGCATGAGGACACTGTTTTTTCCCCCCAAAAGTTGTATTTTAACTAATAAAGCAGTAAGATACAGGGAACTCCTGTGTTAGCCGCGGTTGTTTCTCGGCGGTTTGGCTTCGCTAACAGTTTAGTCGTGTTTTATTGAACCGCTGTCAGGAATGTTCCGGGGTGGAGGAACTTCTTCTTCTTCTTGTTGGTTTTTACGGTTTGCGGAGAGCTCTGGAGGAGTCGTGACCCTCTGTAAATCTATCAGTCGTTATTTGTTCTGACTCGTTAAGGCGGCGGGGGCGGGGTCAGGCGGTTCGGGTCCGGCCGGGCGGGCAGGCGGGGGTTTTGCAAATTGGATCGCGGTTTTAAAGCGTCCGTATGGTGACCGGGCGCGGTGTTGACGCGAATGCAAATTGATTCTTTTTAATTAAACGTAACCATATCCTCAATCGAGTGGCACTCGGGAAGCTGCTGTGTTCATCCACAGCTGTGCCGCAGAACAGCAATGAGGGGAAAAGAGAGAGAGAGAGAGAGAGATGGAGAACGAGGGAAGAAGAGGGAAAGAGGGAGGGCGATGGAGGGAGCCTTTGAAACAGCAGAGCGACGGTGTCGCGGCGACGGAGGGAAGGGAGGGTCAGCGGAGGTTAATGATGTGAGATTAATAGCTTAATTATGCTGCTCGATGCCGGAGCCGCCGGCACTCATCCAAATCCTCCGCTACGGCCTGGATTCACCACCGCCATCAGGATGACAAGATCATCTCGTGTCCTTCGCAGGAAACGACCGTAAAATCCGTAACGCCGGAGTGTAACATCGTTAAGCTGTGCGTCATACTTACTACAGAAACGCTAGCGTTAGCACAAGGATGGTGATGTCGTCAAC
Organism: Astyanax mexicanus; assembly: GCF_023375975.1. Lineage (NCBI taxonomy): Eukaryota > Metazoa > Chordata > Actinopteri > Characiformes > Acestrorhamphidae > Astyanax > Astyanax mexicanus. Next base: position 56,323,609 of record NC_064411.1, on the reverse strand, counting down.
GTATAATTTAAAGTAAATTATGCCTCACTAAAATATCTCTCAAATAACTCACTAGGTAACACCTCAGAACATATACAGATCGCCTCGTGTCCTTCGCAGGAAGTTTGAGTTTATAAGCAATGAATAGCAGCAGATCAGAAGAAATACAGCTTTCTTTAAGGGGGACTACTTTTTGCCACATGACAGCCTGCATAGTGCCTACGTATCCCTCCACTGTTTTAATGATATGCGATTTTGAAAACAGGTTTTAGAATCTAAATCTTCTAATGCATTCATAAGGCATTATAAACATGGCTGTAAATGTTTATAAAAATGCATAACCCATTATAGCCATGTTTGTTAAGCATTATGACCTGTGATCATAATACATTATAAGTTGTGCTTATAATATATATATATATATATATATATATATATATATATATATATATGTTAAAATACTATATCTCTATCATTAATAATCTAGTCTTGCACTTTACTTAGAGTGCACATAGACCTGTTATAATACATTATAATTGACTATAACTAATATTATATTCAAGACAAGAATAATTTATAAGTGGTTAAAAATATATTAAAGGGATTATTTAGGGTGTGTTTATACGTTGGAAGCTTTTTTATGCATGATAATTTCCTGAGTTTCTTGGTATTGATGTATAACATGTTATAAACACAGATATTAATGCATTATAATCACAGTTCATGATGCATAATAAACATGGCTATTATGAATTATATATTTTTATAAATTTGTATAGCTATGTTTATAATGCCTTATGAATGCATTATAATGTGTTATGAGTATGTTTATAGAGTCTTATAGAGATGACATTCAAAGAAAGTGTTACCTAACTTTCATTAAGGGGCGGGGCTTAAAGCTTGAAACGTCCACTAACCATTCTGTATAGGATTATCTATCTATATTCTTACAGAGGCTGGAACACCATTTTCACCTGTTTACTATGCAGATTTAGATCATTAGTCACATGACTCCAGCTCAGGCTTTGGAGATAAGAGGTCCGTGAACAGTTAAGCTAATTAGCATATGGCTAACCTTTGAAAGCCGATGACCCATTGTTGTGTCACCGACAACAAAAAGACCCCTAACCCCCCCCCCCACTAACTAATCACCCCCGCCCCCCCACCTCCACTAAACCCCTCCCACTTACCCAAAACCCCCCTCCCCCCAACCTTTCCCCTTAATGACTAGCGGCTAACGCTATCACTGATACAGTACACACCTATAATTACACTGTTTACCCTGCTGTACCACACCTGCTCCCGCTGCTTCAGTACACATACTAATTACAGCATTACAGTACTGACTAATTACTGTTTACTGACTACTGTAATGCAGAACCGCTTATTTTCTGTCTTTAAAAGTAAGGTAATTTAATTACAAAACTGGAGGTTTGAGTTTTAATATACATTTATTTTTTTAAGTTTTAGTTTAGTGTTTTTAAATCTATGCATTAATGCTTCATTTTAACACAGTGTGTGGAAAGTTATCACATTTTAATGTGAAATACAGAATCTATATTTATAACTAAAATAAAAAAGAACATAATATTGGATTTTTTTTACCTTTTATTTGTTTTTGAATTTAATGTTTTTTGTTTTTTCTTGGGGGGGGGGGGAATTCCTCATTTTTATTGTTAACTTATTTTAAGAATCGGGATTGAATAATGGTGAGTAATAAATAACAATAACAAAAGATAGGAATTCCCTTAAAAATCTAAAAGTCTTTCTATAGAATAGCAAAAAATAACATATTGACTGATTTTTATATTTTTAAAAAGAACACAAAAAACATTTTTTTAAAGTCATTTACTGGTGAAAAAATAAACATTAACAGTAAACTGAAATAATTTACATTTAAATTTAAAATATTCAAAAATCTGCACTTTTTCTAAAAGTGTACACTTTTAGATTAGCACATATCTTCATTAACAAATCCTCAAAATGTTTCTTAAACATTTTTCTAGAAATTCTTCATGAACACAATATTAATTACAAAAATAAATGAAATTTTAAAAAGTTTACCTCAATAATTTCCGAAATGTTGGGAAATTTACATAATTTTATAAACTTTTTTTAAATGTTAGAGAAAATAACATTTCTGAATCAATTTTTAGATTTATTCTGCAAGCGACAACAAAAAATCTATTTTTAAAAGCAAGAACAAAGTATTTTTTAAATATTTTTAAAGATGTACTGAATAAAATATAAGTTTTTTTCCCCTGGAGAGCAGAAACAGCGTATCTGAGTGATGTAATGGTGCTGAAGGCCGTGTTTATATGGTGGGAATGTATTGACTGGATTCTGAGGGAAATGTCAGGTTCAGTCGTATTACCTGCAGGTCAGGACGTTGCGGTGGCCGCCGGTGTTTACGGTGTAATTGCCCCCCGGGGGTAACGGCAGGAGCATTCCAGCTTAACCTTTCCCAATATTCCAGATCCGGTGATTTCACGCCCCCTTAATTCCTCTTTAAGCCTGAATAGACTCAACCTTTCTCTCTGAGTGTTAATACGGTGTGGGGACATACAGTGTTTATGCCGGGTGGTTTACGCGGTGTTGTGCTGATACTCCACAAAGAGTCATTTGGTGTGCGATGGGTTTTGCTGGATGCTGGATTCTGGTTCTGGTTCTGGGCTTTGACCATTCTCTTGGGAAAAAAACTAAATTCTATGTATATGTTTTTCTTCACAACATATTTCACAACAACTCTGAGCAGATATGTCGCAAAGCAGTATGGGTACAACAGATTACAGTGCTGAGTTTGGTCTGGTCTTATGTCTCGAGTTTGGTCTAGACAGATGTTTGGTCTTATGCCTAGGCTGAGTTTGGTCTAGACTTTGGTCTGGACTTTTGGTCTAGACTCAAATCTGGACTTCTGGTCCTGAGTTTGGTCTGGTCTTTTGGTCCGGAGTTTGGTCTGGACCTTGGTCTAGACTTTGGTCTGGTCTTTTGTCTGGACTTTTGGTCCTGAGTTTTGTCTGAACTTTTGGTCCTGTGTTTGTTCTAGACTTTGGTCCTGAGTTTGGTCTGGTCTTTTGTCTGGACTTTTGGTCCTGAGTTTTGTCTGAACTTTTGGTCCTGTGTTTGTTCTAGACTTTGGTCCTGAGTTTGGTCTGGTCTTTTGTCTGGACTTTTGGTCCTGAGTTTGGTCTGATCTTTTGTCTGGACTTTTGGTCCTGAGTTTGGTCTGGACTTTTGGTCCTGAGTTTTGTCTGAACTTTTGGTCCTGTGTTTGTTCTAGACTTTGGTCCTGAGTTTGGTCTGATCTTTTGTCTGGACTTTTGGTCTTGAGTTTGGTCTGGACTTTTGGTCCTGAGTTTGGTCTGGACTTTTGGTCCTGAGTTTTGTCTGAACTTTTGGTCCTGTGTTTGTTCTAGACTTTGGTCCTGAGTTTGGTCTGGTCTTTTGTCTGGACTTTTGGTCCTGAGTTTGGTCTGATCTTTTGTCTGGACTTTTGGTCCTGAGTTTTGTCTGAACTTTTGGTCCTGTGTTTGTTCTAGACTTTGGTCCTGAGTTTGGTCTGGTCATTTGTCTGGACTTTTGGTCCTGAGTTTGTTCTAGACTTTGGTCCTGAGTTTGGTCTGGTCTTTTGTCTGGACTTTTGGTCCCGAGTTTGGTCTGAACTTTTGGTCCTGTGCTTGTTCTAGACTTTGGTCCTGAGTTTGGTCTGGTCTTTTGTCTGGACTTTTGGTCCTGAGTTTGTTCTAGACTTTGGTCCTGAGTTTGGTCTGAACTTTTGGTCCTGTGTTTGTTCTAGACTTTGGCCCTGAGTTTGGTCTGGTCTTTTGTCTGGACTTTTGGTCCTGAGTTTGTTCTAGACTTTGGTCCTGAGTTAGGTCTGGTGTTATGTCTGGAGTTTGGTTTGGACTTCAATTTGGAGTTTGATCTGGATTCAAACTTTGGTCTGTAGTTTGACGTCCGGTTTTATGCCTGAAGTTATTCAGACTTGCGTCTGGACTTTTATCTGGTCTTATGTCTGGAGTTTACGTCTGGTCTTACGTCTGGAGTTCACGTCTGGGTTTTAGTCTGGGCTTGTGTCTGGTCTTATGTCTGGAGTTTATGTCTGGTCTTAAATCTGGAGTTTATGTCTGGAGTTTACGTCTGGGTTTTGGTCTGGGCTTGTGTCTGGACTCATGTCTGGAGTTTACGTCTGGTCTTACGTCTGGTCTTATATTTGTAGTTTATGTCTGGAGTTTATTTCTGTAGTTTATGTCTGGAGTTAAAGTCTGGGTTTTGGTCTGGTCTGCGGAGTGTGAATGGATCCATTGTTGGGCGGTGAGGGTGAGATAATAGGACTCGGTGAGGACTTCCCCCGATCGCTCCTCTCTCTCCGCGAGGCTTTGATGTGATACGGTGAGGACGGGTGGAGAGGAGATAATGAGTGCAGTGTTTGAAGAGCAGGCGATGGGCAGAGCTTTAAAGGCGGAGTAACGCTACACCTCCGGCTGCTCCATCACTCGATACTGTTTACCCTGTTAGCAGGAAGCACTTTTTCATCAGCCTCCTCAAAGATGCATGAGAACATGGAGCTAATCCATTAGCGGAGTGATTTCTCCACCGCGGAGGGGTGGAGGTTCTGCTCCCGCAGAGCAGGAGATTCAGAGCTACATGGAATTACAGGGAATACTGCAACTATTTAATATGAATATGAAGGAAGCCTGTTAATATTTCAATATTTTTAATATTATAGCACTATTTAGAATCTACATCACTACACACCTTCAAACAGCATTTACATATATGATCAGAAAAAGGAATCTTTATTATCGTTTATCGCAATAATTTCTGGGACAATATATATATGTATATATGTATATATATACATATATACATATATACATATATATATATATATAAGCATGGAGCGACGTGGAACAACAATAAGATAAACAACATAAAGTGCAAAAGTGATAGAACTGTAAAGTGCAACAAAGGACTAGAACACTACAATAAATGCAACAAAAGATACAGTTTTGGCAATATAGTGTACAATCAAAGTATTGCAGTATTTTAAAGATTAGTTTAGATGTAAAGATTGGTGTCAGAAGTGGTTAATTTAGTGTTGTGTTTCAACCCAATCAAACAAAAAAAAAATAAAGGTTAATGATGTGATACACTATTGATATTGCTCCGGCAGCTGAGGGCAAGCTGCATGACCTGAATTTGAACCACCAATCTCCCGATCATTGTGGCAGCTAGGGGTGTGCCATATTGTATCAAACGCAGTAATATCGCCAACCTGTTTTTGAATAAGGTGAGCGATATTATACCCTGAAATATCGTCCCATATCACGTTTTTATCAAAAGAAAAATTTACACTGTTCTTATTTCCATTATATATCTACTAGAGACAGGTTATATCTGTCCAGTATCATTTATTTTACTTTAATCCTGGATATATGGAGATATTTGGAGTGCATTATTAGTATTATTAGTATCATGACTTATAATTCTGGATCATTGACTTCTGTTACAAATCTGATCAAATTCTTGTATTTTTTTTTTCAATATCTCAGTAAGGGGTGTGGCATATCAAATCGTATGCAAAAATTAAATATTTTTTTATTTTGTTGCAGTAGTGTATTCTTTTAATTTATTTTTATAAATAGAGTGTTTTTTCATATCGCCAAGAGTATCGTTATCATGAAAATACAATGAAATATCATGACATTTTTATTTATATATTTATACTTTATTTATATAGCACCTTTCATTCCTAAAAATGCAGCTCAAAGTGCTTCACATAGAGAGAAAGAGAGTAAGAAATAGTACAGAAGCACAACAAGCAAGCAAGACATATATATATATATATATATATATATATATATAACTAAAGAAAAATCAATCAAATATAATACTTAAAAACAGATGAATGAAAGTTATGATGGAATAAAAATACAGTCAAAACCAGACAGATAAGATCTATAAAAAGCTATTAAATATAAATAAGATAATAACAGGGTTAAAATAAAACCATTTAAATAAGAATAAGGTCTAATTAAAAGCTAAAGCTGTAAAAAGACATGTTTTTAGCTTTTTCTTAAAAATAGTAGAACAGAGTTTGCTTGACGAATATTTATCAGTGTTTTCCAGATTTCTGGTGCATAAAAACAGAAAGCTGCTTCTTACTAGATTTTGCTCCTACATTGCTTTGAGGATTTGATTGCATTCAGAGGCAAGAGTGATCTGAGATCTGAGAAAGTGAGGTCAGGATCTTGGATGAGCTTCGTCGTTCTAGAGAACACAGTCTTCTGTATGTTGGTGTATCTTAAATTAGTGAAAGTTACAGTGTTGTTATTGCAGTATTGGTGCTTCTGTACTAATCCCGCCTGTGTGGACACGGTGATAAGTGAAGGTAATAAGTGTGGACTGGGGTTAAAAGGGTCACCGTCCACAGGGTTTAGGGAACGGCACGTCTCGCTCCTTCATTAGCCGAGCAGGAGTCAGGATGCGATTACGCTAATGTTCCTGCAGCAGGGTAATAGCACTCAGGGTGTGTGCGCCGCCCCGGTCCTGCTGAATTATTCACCCGGGCCGGAAAACGTCGGGCTCCACTGCTGCGGTGAATATACAGTATACTGCAATCTCAACAACTCACCAAACCCACGAACAATTCACTTTTCCCTTTAACATCTATGGTATAAAATAACTAGCGATAAACTTCTTTATAGCTATTTTACACAAGTTAACATACTGTCGGTTTATTAGCTTTTTAAGTTCTCTCACATAAAGAGTTTCAATCCCTTTCAGAACGAGCCGTTTAAGGGCTCTGACACTTTTATGAAAATTAGCTTAGTGTTAGCTTGTGCTAAATTGCAAAACACTGAAACACGAACAAGCTAGTTCATAGTTACAGATCCCTCCCTCGGGAGAAGTCTGATGATTGAAATGATTGAAGTGCTTTTTCTTCAGCTGATCTGATTTTACCAAGTTTGGCACCAAATTCACTCCTTTTACAGTGCCTGGCAACATTTAGTTTTAAATGGTACTTAGCGATGTAAACACAATGTTGACAATGCTTCTAAATTCAGCAAGTAGACTGGTTGATTTTTATTTGCTCTGAAATTTGGATTAAACTAAACATAATTAAACTCTCACTGTTTTATATCCTCCTTCATTTTCATGTAAAGCAAAAATATTTTAATAGAAAGATACACAACTTCCTTCCTTTACAAATTGTGTCTTTTTTTAAATCAGTCCTAAAAATAATGTTTGAAATCGTGTTTGTTTCCTGCCCTTCACAATTCTTAAAATGCTAAACAACAGAAATTTATAAATAACATAACATTACTTATGAAATAGCACCACACTTTAATGTGCATCATATCCTAGGCTAGCTGCAATGCTAACAGCAAGGCTCAGATATTTAAAGCCTTGCGGTGTTTAAGAAGGTTAGCCTCAATGCTAATAGCTGGCTTCGAAAGGCTTGGAGTGTGTGTTAGCCTTGATGCTAACTAATAGTGTTTTTCTGAGCTGGATTACTCACTGATAGTTGTTGACAGGTGGACAGGTGGTCTTCCTATTGTCATGGTGTGTGTGTGTTGTGAATATATGACTATGGTTAGCTGCAATGCTAACATTTTCAATTAAAGCCATGATGCTAACAGTGTGCTAAAATGATTGAACAGAGCTCTTTGTGATTGCATTATTTACCATTATATTAGTGACATGAGATGCTCTTAAAGTGACATTAATACTGATTATAATAATCATTTCTGTATCAGTTTATAACGGAAGCTAGCGGTATGCAATCGAGTGTAATGTAAGAAGGCCTGATGCACTGATTGAGTAGGGTAACATTCTGTATGTGGAGTTAATTGGAAGCTGAAGGTTCTGGAAATGGTGTAGAATTGTGTTAATGGAAGCTTTCCGCTAAAAGAAGCGTCGGGCACTTTTCCGCTAAGTGTGTGAGTGGGAAGGCTAACTTGCTAATCTATTATTAATGAGAATGAATGGGTGTCTGTGTGGTTTGGGTATTGATTCCTCATTCTCTACACAGATTACATTCCACAGTTTCACTCCTGTTCAATATTTTACTATATATATATATATATATATATATATATATATATATATATATATATATATATATATATATATATATATATGACGATAATAAAACTGCATATCAGCACTTTCTACCTGTAAAACTCCAAATAAAGTGTATAACTATAAAATTTGGTTATTTGGGTTTAGTATTCTAATGTTATATAGAGTTAATAACAGGTAGACAGTCATTCTCACTGATGACTGCCTTTATTCTTTATGTTTATTTGGATTTAGTATACTCATGTTATATAGAGTTAATTTTACAGGGAGACACTCTACTCTCACTGATCACTGACTTTATTCTTTATTGATGTTTATTTGGGTTTAGTATTCTAATGTTATATAGAGTTAATAACAGGTAGACACTCTACTCTCACTGATCACTGACTTTATTCTTTATGTTTATTTGGATTTAGTATTCTAATGTTTACATTCCATTTCATTTCATTTGGCAGACGCTTTTGTCCAAAGCGACTTACAATAATGAAGTACAAAAGTAATAGGAATTTAGATAACCCATTTTTAGATAGGGCTTAAAGGAGGTCGAAGGGAAATAAAGGGATAGAGAAGTGAAGGAGGGGAAGAAGGAAATGAGGTTAGAAGTAGTTAGTTTGTTAGAGGTGTTAGGAGAGTAGGTGCTCTTTGAAGAGCTCTGTCTTCAGGAGTTTATTAAAGATAGTGAGAGATTCTCCTGGTCTGGTAGTAGAAGGTAGTTAGTTAGAGGTGTTAGGAGAGTAAGTGCTCTTTGAAGAGCTCTGTCTTCAGGAGTTTATTAAAGATAGTGAGAGACACTCCTGATCTGGTAGTAGAAGGTAGTTTGTTAGAGGTGTTAGGAGAGTTAGTGCTCTTTGAAGAGCTCTGTCTTCAGGAGTTTATTAAAGATAGTGAGAGATTCTCTTGATCTGGTAGTAGAAGGTAGTTAGTTAGAGGTGTTAGGAGAGTAAGAGCTCTTTGAAGAGCTCTGTCTTCAGGAGTTTATTAAAGATAGTGAGAGATTCTCCTGATCTGGTAGTAGAAGGTAGTTAGTTAGAGGTGTTAGGAGAGTAAGAGCTCTTTGAAGAGCTCTGTCTTCAGGAGTTTATTAAAGATAGCGAGAGATTCTCCTGATCTGGTAGTGGAAGGTAGTTTGTTCCACCATTGGGGAACTCTGTATGAGAACAGTCTGGATTGCTTTGTGTGAATGTTTGTTTGGTAAAGCGAGGCGACGTTCATTGGAGGAGCGCAGCGGCCGGGAGGTAGCGTAAGCCTTCAGGAGCGAGTGCAGGTAGGAAGGAGCTGTTCTGTCATCACCATGTAGACGATTGTAAGAGTTTTGAATTTGATGCGAGCAAAAAATGTTATATAGAGTTACAGGTAGACACTCTCAATGATTACGGATTTAATTAATGTTTTTTTGGGTTTAGTATTCTAATGTTATATAGAGTTAATTAGTTAAGTAGACACTCATTCTAACTGATCACTGCCTTTATTCTTTATGTTTATTTGGGTTTAGTATACTCATGTTATATAGAGTTAATTACAGGTAGACACTCGCACTGATCACTGATTTATTCTTTATGTTTATTTGGGTTTAGTATTCTAATGTTATATAGAGTTAATTACAAGTAGACACTGTCACTGATTAATGACTTTATTATTTGTGTTTATTTGGATTTAGTTTTCTAATGCTATATAGAATTAATTACAAGTAGACACTCTTATTGATCACTGACTTTATTAATGTTTATAAGGGTTTAGTATTCTAATGTTATATAGAGTTAATTAAAGGTAGACACTCTCACTTAACTCTTTCAAAGAAGACTGTCAATATACTCTTAAGTAACATGTCACTAAACCCAAATTAACACAAAGTTAGTGGAAGTTGGATGTGTACCTGTACTTAACTCTATATAACAATAGAAAACTAAACCCAAATATACATAAAAAGTCACTGGTCAATGAGAGAATAGAGTGTTTACCTGTAATTAACTCTATATAACATTAGAGTAAACTGAAGTAAATATATCTGAAGTTAATCTGAGTGTTTTCAGTGTTATTATCTCTGGTTATCTGCTGGTTTTACAGGTAGTTTTATGGAGGATGACACCGGATATATATAAATAGCGATGGTCAGTAGATAATAAATGCCAGGCTGACGGTTTAAACACCTGTTTCTGCACCTGTGGCTCAGTGTTAGGTAGTGTGAAGGAGCGTGACGGCGGCACAGCCACCTGGGAGGTCAGGACCCGCCCTCATTTATCCAATGACCTCTGACCTTTTGTCTCCCAACGTCCCAAAACATCAAAAAACCCCAAACAACAACTCTCAGCTTCAGATCTACTGCTGCTTTAGACTTCCAGTGAAAATGATATATTGTTTATATTAAAGAGAACTGTAATATAAAGCAACTATATTCATATATTTTAGCCCATTACCCAATCCCTGGCTCAGTGTGTAATCTAATAAAAGTGAAACAAAATAATAATAATGATAAGAAACTCAAGAAAATGTCAAAATATTATTATTTTGTCCATGTCATGCAGTCCTTACCCAAGGTCAGATTTCTTTTGTTAGCAGTTATTTTGTTTCTCGAGACTCCGAGGCCTTCAGCACCAGGGGAATTTGTTCTGTATTATCAGCGACAAGGACACAAAACAGAGAAAAACAGGCTGACACATGATTTAATGCAGAAAAATGGCAATTACAGGGGTCCAAGCGCGTTCTGAAAATAAAGGAAATATGTCAGATGTGTGTAGTCGTGTTTTAAAAGAGGAAACGTGTCGGCTATGTCGAATCACTATGTTGAAAATGAGTCGTAATTTCTGTTAATAAAGTCAAATATGTCTGATCAGGTTTGAAAAGTAAAAGAAAAAAGGGAAAACAATATGTTATCAGTTTACGATTAATTTTTTTTCCGAACTAGTCAAACACTGTAAAAAACAAAAGTTAAAAATTGTTCTCCTTTAGGTGATTTTTAAGTCAGCTGAACAAAAAATATTGAATTGTACCCTAAATTATGGCAAACTAGTTGCCTCAACTAACGTTTTTAAAATTCTTGTTAAAAATTTGCCAAACTAAATAATTTGTGTTTGCAAAATTGACAAATTGTAGTTGAACTCTAGTTGAGGCCAGGCCAGCTACTCTGCTCTACTGCTCTACTGCACATGCTCAGATTGACCTTTTAGTTGAACGGGGTCTACGAAGCAATTCAGCAGGGGTTTTCACCTGATGCTGGTCATGGTGGTATTTGCATATTGGGCATGTTCTTCCACCTCTCACTCACCATCAGTGTGTAATCATTCCCTGCAGACTGCCTTCTCATGAAATTTGCATATGTATTACATACAATTAACAGCCTGGTCTTAATGTTGAAGGCTATATGTTGAACTGGCAACATTTGAATTAATTGCAGTCTTATATGATTGATTGTATGGCAGGTATGAAATACACTTAATAAAGTTGTTAAATTAGCCAAAATATAGTGTTGCACCCACTACATGAATTAATTAATGTACACCTTTTCATTGGCACAACTTATTTTTTTTAATTGATCCAAAATGATAGTCAGCAAAACTTAAATCAGGCCAACTAAAAACACAAATTAAACGTTTAAATTGATGAGAGTTGATATTTGAAGTTTCAATACATATAAAAAAATATTTATCTGGGCTAAAGATTTCTAGTTGGCAAACCGCATTTGGTTTTCTTTAAAACTTAAAAGTTTGAGTTGGTCTCAAAACTCAAAAATCTAGTCCAGTAAGTTGCCTTGACATTTTGAGTTTTCTCAACTTTTTTATTTTTACAGTGAATATGTGTAGTCATAAATTAATGAAAACAGTTTGTTCAGTTGTGCGTGATCACATTTTTAAATTGCGCAAGTTATTATTTCCATATAAAATATATTAAATCCTAAAAAAAAGGAAATTTATGAAAATATATTTAAAAAATCTGATCCCATTTTGGAAATAGGCTGGAAATGTCCAGTATTTTTTTTTCAGATGTCCAGTTGCTTTTTATAAAAAAAAGAAATTGTCATGAAAATGTCCAATAATAGTTATGTGGAATCACTTTCCACTGTTATTTGGAAAAAAAAAAATATATATATATATACATTGTAAATAGTTGAAAGTCCAGTTGATTTTAATAATAAGCTCATGTCATATGTTTTAAATACATTTAAATCACTTTTGAATAGTTTCACAATTGTAACGTAAGTAAGATATATTATATTACAAACTTCTTTGATCAAAAATTAAAATACAATGTTTTAAACTGATTAACAGATTAATGCTGTGAGTGGTTATTAATATATTTTGCGTGTATAGAAGAGGGTTACTATGGAGGGTTCACTATCATTGCCCCCTGATGCCCCACAGATGCTCTAATCAGAGGCCCTGCCCTGTTTGTTCATTAATTTGTCACTGTGTTTCTTGATATTTTGCTAGCATTATACATTTATAGCATGTGCCCAGATGAGCTTAATGCCCTTTGATCTGTGCCCGCACCATGGTGGCACAGTGGTGGTAAGGTGGAGGGAGGGTGGGGGCACTCTGGTGGCTGATGGAATCTAATGAAAACAGCCTGACAGATGTTGGGAAAGGACTCTTGGAAGTCAGAATGATACTAATCAGATTGCAGAGCTTTGAGAGTCCCCAAAGAGGAATATATGCATAACCATATATACGCCAAAACCAGAGAAGGAGGCTCTAGTTTAGACATTGTTGGAGCCTCTAGTCTGGATACAAGGTGAGATTGAGACGGTTGGGCATGTTCCTCGTATCACTACTTGGAGTGACTTACTTTTGTATGTGATTACTTGCAGTTTACAGTTTGAACTCCTTAGTCCACCTCAATGGAAAGGTTGTAGTCATCATGATAAGGCCTCCATAATCAAACCTGACCAGTGCATCACCTTTGAGTGCATCATAAAGGCATGTCTAGCAGTCAACGTTCTCTCACCAGGAGGTGCACTACCCAAAATTAGTATCTGAGAGCACTTTTTACGTCCTCTAGTGGTAAAGAAAATGTCTAATCAGTCTGAACACACTTGAAATGCTGTGTTTTGTTGTCAATGATTGTATTTGGTGCAAATTAGTGTATGTAATTGTCCATTACTTGTTGCAGACATTAGCTTAGAAGCTACAGTATAAAGCTAAAGCTAATTTAAGCTCTGTTCTCTGGTCCTGATGCTGCAGGTACATTATTCCCTCTGTTCTTCTGGGGAAACTGCAACATAAATATCAACTGGGCAAGAATTTGAGTCTTTGAGTGCATCATAAAGGCATGTCTAGCGGTCAACGTTCTCTCACCAGGAGGTACACTACCCAACAGTAGTATCTAAGAGCAATTTACGCCCTCTAGTGGTAAAACCCAGTGCCTAATCAGTCTGAACACACTTTTAAAGCAAAGTTTTGTTGTTAATGAGTGTATTTAGTGCAAATTAGTGTATGTAATCGTCCATTACTTGTTGCAGACATTAGCTTAGAAGCTACAATATAAAGCTAAAGCTAATTTAAGCTCTGTTCTCTGGTCCTGATGCTGCAGAAGCATCATTCCCTCTGTTCCTCTGGATGCTGGTGCGGATTAAAGTGACAGGAAAGGCTTTTATGAGGGTCCGCATTGCTTCGCCGTGCCAATCAAGCCCGTCTCTGGGGGAACTGGCACGTAAATGTCATTTAAATGTCAGGCTGGCCAGTAGACCAAAGGGTTGGAGGGGTCCGATTGGTACACTCCGGATTAGATTTGACAACGGACACATACACACACACACACACACACTGTACTGATGTTGAGAGCATCTTCTGCAAATATATCCCCCCCACTGAGGGTTATGTCCTACAGCAAGGGCACAACTGCACCGTCTCCACCCATCCCGCCGTATCAGCAGCATGGCGTACTGCGGCGTTTCCAGCCCGGGGGTCTCGGCTCAGGATGGGGGCTGCAGGGGGTTTGGAAGGTTTGCATATATATAGAATAACTATATATATAAAAATTAGAAATAAATTTTATAAAAAATATATTAGAAAAAATCAAAAACAAACTGAGCACTATCTTCATTTTTGTCGATTTTTAGTTTTCTACATAATTTGAACACACAGACTGTCCCTTACAATTTCTCAAAATTTTGTGATGAATGGACCAATAGAAATTCTCTAAAATGACCAGAAATTAACTCTTTTTACATTGACTTCTATTGCAAGTTAAATAGGTTTTATCGCTCTTCTGTAATCTTGCTCCTTTTGGAGTTTTAGAAAAACAATTCATTAAACAGTGAAGATATGTACAGCAAGTATATATATATATGTATTGTATATGTATTATGTATATGTGTTAATTGAATTATATTATGTTAAGTTACAATATATCTTACAGTCATTTAAAACAGTTTAGATATATTAGAGTCACATTACTAAAAGAATAATTGACAGTGATCAGTATTCATTGTTTCTCCCAAAATCTTCGTTCCTAAAAACAGTGTATCCTTCTTTTGTTGCAGTAACTGTACTTTCTACTACTTTTTTTTGCACTGTAGAAGCATTGCTGTGAGGATTTGACTGCACTCAGCGACAAGATCAATATTAGTGAGGTCCTGATGAGTGCCAGTTCCATCATTATAATCTTTTTGATGGTCTTTGTGGTGAATTCATTTCTTTTTACCTTCAAGTAATTTTTTTCTTTACTTAATAAATTCAAGTAATTAACTCTTGACGAGTTCAGCACAGCTGTTAACTGAAAGCCTGAATTCCAGGTGACTAAATACTAAAATATTTCCATATTCCAAATAATTCCATGTTTTTTTTTTCATAGTTTGGATGACTTTATTAATAATCTACAATGCAGGACATTTTAAAATAATGAAAAAACAAAAAAATAGTACATTTTATATGAGATAAAACACACTTTATACACACTGGTGTAATTTACTTCCTCACACACTCTCCAGTTTCCCCAGTGTGCAGTGTCTGATGGAACAGTGTGATCTATTGTTCTGGTGGTTACAGTATGTGCTCTGGTTTAATGGGATTGGTTATCAGAAGATTATCGGTCTGTAACACGTAAGTAATGCGTACGTGTGATTACCGTGGTGATGTCAGCGCGGGAGGAGGAAGCGCTCGACTGCTCGGGTTCAGATACGGCGGGGAAATCACCGCGGTGATATCATTACGAGGAAATTATGGTCTGGCGTTTCAGAGGCTGGAAGTGGAGGAGGTGTGTAATGGGGTTAATGATGCCGTGGTGCGCTGGGCTGGATCAGGTATCAGTGTCAATACTCACTTTATTAAACGGGTCAAACATCGGTCAGACGCAACCGGCCTGCATTTGATACATTTTATTACCGTCATTCAAAAATTACGTTGTAACAATACAACAAAGCATTGTGGCTCTGTGTAATTCTGATCCACATTCCTAGAAATTCTTTGAAATAAGGATTCTACAAAGGGTTACGTAAACTGTTCCACAGAATAATCACCACTCTTTTTCTTGCTTTAAAATTGGCAAATGTAAATTCAAATGTATCTGGAATACCCTATAAACCACCTGGAAACCACTTTTGATACAGTGACAACCTCCTATCAATTCCCAACAATGCTCACAGAACATAAACTACCCAAAATACCCTGTAAACTGCCTGGAATACCATGACAACCCCCAGTAAACCACCTGTAAACCAACAGAATACCCTGTAAACCACCTGAAAACCACTTTTGACACTATGGCAACCTCCTGTCAATTCCCGACAATACTCACACAACAATATCAGCCCACCAACATTGGGAAATATATTAGCTTTAGAGGCTACATAGAAATTGTAAACCATTAAAATACCCTGTCAACCACCTGGAATACTATGGAAACCACCTAAAAAACACTTTTGACACAGTGGCAACTTCCTAATAATTCCCAACAACACTCACACAACAATGTTAGGATACCAACAACCATAAATATTTTATCTCTAGAGGCTACATGGAAATTGTAAACCACCTGGAATACCCTGTATACAACCTGTAAACCACTGAGAATACCCTGTAATGCACCTGTAGTCTACCAGAACACAATGTAAACCGCTTGGAGTGCCCTGCAAACCACTGAAATACCCTGTAGTCCACCTTTAAACCACTGGAATACCCTGTAACCCACACATAATACCTTGTAATGCACCTGTAAACCAGTGGAATACCCTGTAATTCACCTGTTATCCACCTATAAGCCACCGGAACTCCATGTAAACCCCCAGAGTACCCTAAAAATAAACACCTCAACAACAGTTTTATATGTAAAAGGTCAAAACAGTTGCACCTTTTAGACTACCTAGAACACCACATCAACCACATGGAAACCACTAGTCAATTTACAACCTCCTATCAACACCCAAATTCCTTAACAAATCTACAGCTGCATTACAACACGTACTGTAGATGCAATAGCAAGTTGCAGCCTTCGAGCACCACATTAACCACCTGAAAACCACTTGAAATTCAGCAGAAGCCACATATTAAAGGACAAATGATGCCTTGCACCATCATTTAAACCATATGGAAACCACCTGAGATGCAGTAGCAATACCTATCCTAAGCTTTTAATATACTATAGCTGCCTTATAACTGCCTTGTAACACCATATAATCCACCTGAACACTACATAAACCACCAGTGGGAACCACTTGAAGAGCAATAGCAACCCTATCATGATGCAACAAATAACAACCTGAACTTAATAGCCAGTGGTTGTCCAGCAGCATCCAGTCAATGTACTTTTATTCTATTCTACTTTTATGTCATTTAGCTGCAGTTTATCCTCATTTTTAGCATCTTAGCTAAAGCGTATTCTTATCCAGTTACGTAAATGAAGATGTTTTCCTGTAACTTCTGTACAAGATCTGCACGAACCTGGATATGGAAATTGAATACAAATATGATCATTTGCATTAATAACCTGCTGAAAGCTTCATGTCTCTGATCTTTTGTCCTGTGTTTGCATCAGCTGGTGGGCGGAGCTAATAGGAACTTGATACTGTACGCTGTCAGTGTGTATGCTGTGTGTTTGTGTGTTATTGTATCTGGGTGTGTGTTAGCCGGTAGCTACGCTAACGGCTGTGCTCCTGAGTGACATGCTGTGACTCGGCCTGTTTATAACACAGAACCTGTTTAACCGCCGCCGTCAGCAGCCCACACAGTATTAGCCTGAACTGAGCGCTAAGCCAGTTTCCACTGATGGTTCTTGTTTACTGTCTGCAATATTAAACATATACAGCTCTGGAAAAAATAAGAGAGCACTTAAAAATGATGAGTTTCTTTAATTTTAACAAATTGAAAACCTCTGGAATATAATCAAGAGGAAGACGGATGATCACAAGCCATCAAACCACCAAACTGAACTGCTTGAATTTTTGCACCAGGAGTAAAGCAGCATAAAGTTATCCAAAAGCAGTGTGTAAGACTGGTGGAGGAGAACATGATGCCAAGATGCATGAAAAAAAAACTGTGATTAAAAACCAACCAGGGTTATTCCACCAAATATTTCTGTAAATAAATGCTCTAAATGACCATTTCTATTTGGAATATGGGAGAAATGTTGTCCGTAGTTTATAGAATAAACATTTCTAATTGTATTTAGTTGTAATTTAGTTTAATTTTGCTGTAACTTTGGATTGGAGATTAACGCAATTTAAGTGTCCAGTATTAACAATAAAAATGCACTTAAATTTGTTTTGTGTAAAAACAAGGTTTTTTATTATTTATTTGTATTAACAATTAATATTTTGGCAAGTTTAATAAAAACAAGTTTTGTTTTTAGAAAAAATGGAGATTATTTGGCTCTGTTGCCTCAACATAGATTTGTGACATCACAGCCTTGTTGACCAATCGATTGAGACTTCTTGGGGGAACCCTAAAAGTGTTTTTTTCCCTTGTTTTTGCTGCTTGTTGATTTTTGGCGTTGGATGTATGAATTTTTTTCTTAAAAGTGAACTAATGAAGGCATAGCGAGAGGCTTGGTGAGAAATTATGGTGAAGCTTCATGCTCTCCTCCACCAGTCTTACACACTGCTTTTGGGCGACCTTATGCCGTATAGTCCTGCAGCAAAAATTCAAGCAGTTCAGCTTTGTTTGACGGCTGATTTTGACCAACCATCTTCCTCTTGAATAACCTAAAGCACAGCAACAGAAATACCTTAACAACCACACCAACAGACTAGCAGCACTGTAGACACTACTGACATTATAACACCACGTCAACCACCTCAAAAAATGCATTACCCTCTTAACAATCACCATTAATTTGAAGGGATTATAAATGAATTGATATTCTTTCTTTCTCTCTGTTTTTCAGGCATGCCAACTTTCGTAAAGACCCCCGAGGACCAGACGGGTATTTCGGGCGGGGTGGCGTCGTTCGTGTGCCAGGCGGTGGGAGACCCCAAACCCAGGATAACGTGGATGAAGAAGGGGAAGAAAGTCAGCTCTCAGAGATTTGAGGTAAACTTCTACCTCTAAAGTCTTATGGCATACATATGAGCACATGCCAAAAGTCATGGGACAGCAGTAATCCTTTATTATTTTTTTTTGCATCTTGTAACAGAAATCTATGGGAAAATGACTAAAATCAGCAATTCTAGAAAATGTATCTTTGGTTTTTCCTAAAATTCAGAAAAACTCATTACACCAAAAAAAAACATACCTGATTTTCAATTTTTAAATTTAGCTCAAATTTAGTTAAAATTACACTAATAAAGGTTTATATTTATATTTTAACTTTTAACAACTTTTTTAGATTTTAACAATCTGTATTTTAGGATAAACAAACATTAATTTTACTAGAATTGCTGATTCTAGTCGTTTTTCCACAGAGTTCTAGTTGAACTATCTGAAGAACTGGGTTTTAATGTTTTTTCCTACAATTAAAGGATTAAATAAAAAAGCTAAAACATTTGAAACATTAAAACCCTGTTATATTTTTATTATTTCTGAATTTAAGCTTCAAATGATCAGAAATGTTAAATGATTGCAGGAATTACAGTGACCTGAAATCAGAAAACTGAAAAAAGAAAAATAAAAACTATGAAAAGTGTAGAAAAACAAAATCTGAAAATCTATTTCTTTCTTACTTTACCAAAGGATGGAATTTGTTTATTTATTTATGCATTTTCTATTTTAAAATTACCTTATTTTTCGCACTATAAGGCGTACTTAAAATCCTTTTATTTTCCCAAAAATTGAGATTTGAATTAAACGGAAGCGCTTTACTAACCCAAATAAACAGAGAGAAATCTATAAAAGACTTTAAAAGAAGGGGGAAACATGGTAACACCCTTGTTCACTTTGATGTAGGCATCCTTAGTAGTGTCGTTTATTGTGCTATATAATCCGGTAAACTTTATAATCAGAAAAATACAGTAGATACCACAAATACCATCTTCTCAGCTCATATGGAATCCATTCTTTGATGGTTTAGAGCTGTTTTTGGTAGCTGAAGGTGCGGTAAATTAGTTTTAATGTTGTGTATTATAGTGTATTATAATGTATTATAGTGTATTATAATGTATTATAGTGTATTATAATGTATTATAGTGTATTTTAGTGTTTTATAGTGTATTACAATGTGCTGTGTGTTAAATTTGCTATTATTGGCGACGGCTGGTCGCTGTATGCCTGTGTTTGGGGGGATGTTGGGGGGTTGTTGGGGGGTTGCTGTGACCGCGTGATGGTCTGGGTCGGCGGGGGGTCCCATTATCTCCCAGTAGGGGGGGGAGTGTAGCTTCAAGAGGCATCGCTCAACATGTAATCTTCAAACGCCGATTTCCCTTCCTCGCCTCATTCTACCTCATTTCCTACCTCACACGCCTCTGATCCCGCCCCCGCCGACCTCGCCGCCACAGCAGCATTTAGAGGGGCTTAATGGTGATTTAGGAGGGGGTTTAGTCACTGTAACACACAAAAACATCACAGATCTTTTTATTTTAACTTTTTATCTTTAAAAATGTACATTTTACAGGAGGAGCAAAAAACCTGTCCAGTTTTCTATAGAAGTCAATGTAAAAATATTTTATTTCCGTCCGTTTTTAATCATTTCTATTGGTTTGTCCTTCATACAATTCTGGTGCAATATAAAGAACGACTGCAGAATTCATATTATGTCAAAAAGTAAAAAAAGTGAATGATGTGCCAAAAGTCATGGGACAATTCCAGCCAGATACTGCCGGTCACAATCATTACCAAAAATCTAGTATATACTGTAGATTTCACTGGATAGTAGAAAAAACAGCTTTAATGTATAACCCATTAGACTTATTAGACCTTATATTTACTCTCTTTCTTCTTTTTGTCTTTCTCTCTTTTTCTTATGTCCCTATCTCTTTTTCTCTAACTCTGTTCTCTCCTCCTAATTTCACTCATGTTTTGTCATTCATTTGTCTTTTTTGTCTTCTTTTGTTTTTCCCTCTTTTCACACCCTCCATTTGATTTCTTTTTCATTCATTCTCTTTTCTTTTGTTCTCTACTTCTTTGCTTTGTTCTCCACGTCTTTTCTGTTTCTCTCACTTTCTTCCTGTGCGTTGTTTTGTCCTATTCTTTATTTTTTCCTTCCCTCTCTCTTTTTCAATTTTTACTCTAATTGCTTATTGCTCTTATATTTCTTTTTCTCTTTCTTTCATCTCTCTCTCTCTTTCTCTTTTTATCTTTCTTTTCTCGTTATTTCTCATTCAATCTTCTTTTTATTTTCTCATTTTTGCTTTTTATTTCTCTTCTTTTTTCTTTTTCCATCTTTTTCCCCATTTATTTTCTCCTTCTTTTTTTATTCTTTCCATCTGTCCCTCTCATCAATTTCTTTCTTTCTTTCTTTCTTTCTTTCTTTCTTTCTTTCTTTCTTTCCCTCTAATTCAGTTTTGTTCAGTGAGTATATTATTTTTGATCATATTTTGTTACAGTTGTGCCAAATAGCATCTATCATTAAGTTTACCTCTCTCTCTCTCTCTCTCTCTCTCTCTCTCTCTCTCTCTCTCTCTCTCTCTCTCTCTATCTTTCTCTCTCTCTCTCAGGTAATAGAGTTTGATGGGGGCTCGGGTTCGGTTCTCCGGATCCAGCCGCTGAGAACTCACCGAGACGAGGCCATATACGAGTGTACCGCCACCAACAGCGCCGGAGACATCAACACCAGCGCCAAGCTCACTGTGCTGGAAGGTACGACTTCTTTACGAACTTTTTACGAAGTTTGTTTGCTTTACGATGTTCTTGTACCGTTACTTTCGGAAACTTTCAGGCGTCTTTTTATCTTTAAGATATTTGCATTGCGTTGTTCCGGCTAGAGATTTTTGGGTCTGTTTATGTCGTACGGTTTCCATGTCATTATTTATTAGTAGGAAAATATCTACAGTAACTGTGATCTTGAGATGTTCACCATAGCAACCAAGCAATGTCTGAAATAGCAACTGTCTGAAATAGCAATCCATAGCAATAACCACACTGCCTCACTGTAGCATCCATTTAACGTTGACTTTGCACACCACAGCAGCTGCCTGCAGTACCATAGCAACATACTGGGACACCACAGTAACCACTTACTGTAACAACCACCTAGCAACACCCTCCAAAATACTGTTCTATATCCCCCCCAGATCCTCACATTATCCTCACACTATTCACACACCATCTGAGCTGAGATGATTTCTTCGTTAAGTGTTCGTTAATTCTGAATTAATTGGCCTTTGCCTGCTCTGATTGGTTGATCTGATTACGGGGGATTACTCCGGGGGGTGTGGTAATACCGAACACATGCTCGCTGTGCGGCGAGTCTCTCGTGGTGCGGTGGATCCGTGCTGATGTCCGAGAGCCGGAAGGGTGAATTCTCCTGAACTCTGGATCACTGTGTGATTAATCTCCGCTGTTTACGAGCAGAGTCGTTCCCGCGAGCGTCCGGATACAATCAGACACGCAGCACAACAGCCTGCAGCTGCATCAGACCAACACGCAGATACC
Organism: Astyanax mexicanus; assembly: GCF_023375975.1. Taxonomy (NCBI): domain Eukaryota; kingdom Metazoa; phylum Chordata; class Actinopteri; order Characiformes; family Acestrorhamphidae; genus Astyanax; species Astyanax mexicanus. The sequence goes on along the minus strand of NC_064411.1, from coordinate 56,301,590 downwards.
ATCATCATCTTCAGCATCATCATCTACCCAGCAGCCCCGTCCAGCCCGTCCACCGCAGTCTTCATCACAGTAAAAACTAGAAAAGTGCAGCTGAAGCCCGTGGGATGCTGTAGGATATAGAGCAGTATTTTGGATAGTGTGAAGAGTGTGAGGAGTGTGGTAGAGCAGTATTTTGTGAGTTTTTTGAAGCTCTGTGGAGGAGTCGGACGCCCGCGGGTTGCTGTGGGATATAGAGCAGTATTTTGGAGAGTGTGGGGAGTGTTGTAGAGCAGTATTTTGGAGAGTATGAGGAGTGTGTGGAGTGTTATAGAGCAGTATTTTGGATAGTGTGAAGAGTGTGAGGAGTGTGGTAGAGCAGTATTTTGTGAGTATTTTTGAAGCTCTGTGGAGGAGTCGGACGCCCGCGGGTTGCTGTGGGATATAGAGCAGTATTTTGGAGAGTGTGGGGAGTGTTGTAGAGCAGTATTTTGGAGAGTATGAGGAGTGTGTGGAGTGTTGTAGAGCAGTATTTTGGAGAGTGTGAGGAGTGTTGTAGAGCAGTATTTTGTGAGTATTTGTGAAGCTCTGTGGAGGAGCCGGACGCCCGCGGGATGCTGTAGGATATAGAGCAGTATTTTGGAGAGTATGAGGAGTGTGAGGAGTGTTGTAGAGCAGTGTTTTAGAGAGTATGAGGAGTGTGTGGAGTGTTGTAGAGCAGTATTTTGGAGAGTGTGAGGAGTGTTGTAGAGCAGTATTTTGGAGAGTGTGAGGAGTGTTGTAGAGCAGTATTTTGTGAGTATTTGTGAAGCTCTGTGGAGGAGCCGGACGCCCGCGGGATGCTGTAGGATATAGAGCAGTATTTTGGAGAGTATGAGGAGTGTGAGGAGTGTTGTAGAGCAGTGTTTTAGAGAGTATGAGGAGTGTGTGGAGTGTTGTAGAGCAGTATTTTGGAGAGTGTGAGGAGTGTTGTAGAGCAGTATTTTGGAGAGTGTGAGGAGTGTTGTAGAGCAGTATTTTGGAGTATTTGTGAAGCTCTGTGGAGGAGCTGGACGCCCGCGGGATGCTGTAGGATATAGAGCAGTATTTTGGAGAGTGTGAGGAGTGTTGTAGAGCAGTATTTTGGAGAGTGTGAGGAGTGTTGTAGAGCAGTATTTTGGAGAGTGTGAGGAGTGTTGTAGAGCAGTATTTTGGAGTATTTGTGAAGCTCTGTGGAGGAGCCGGACGCCCGCGGGATGCTGTAGGATATAGAGCAGTATTTTGGAGAGTATGAGGAGTGTTGTAGAGCAGTATTTTGGAGTATTTGTGAAGCTCTGTGGAGGAGCTGGACGCCCGCGGGATGCTGTGGGATGGAGAATGAACTCTATTTATAGCCCATTGTTTTGTAGCCCAGCAATACATCAAGTCAGCTCCGGCGACTCGCCACAAACAGCGGCTCCAGCAGCGCCACAAACAGCGTTTGATTGATGATCATGTTCACTAATGACTCACTAAAGTACGTCCTTTTCAGCAGCTGAGGGTGGCGGCGGCGTCCAGCGGAACTCTATTCTGGAGAGTTTCTGTTTTTGGGTTTTTGGTTCTTCTGCATGTTTTAGAGGCTTTAGCATCTCCACGGTTCTATAATTCTGATACAGGTGAACAGTACAGAGATTGGGTGGATGTTTTACACCTACCATGTTTGGTCCCATCTCTCTGATTCTACCTGACTAACAGCTTTGAAAGGTGCATCGAAAAATTTGATGCAACTATATGTGGTGCGTAGTCTTGGTCCAGGATTTACGGAACCAAATTTCTGTCTATCATCATCTATTAAACAATAGAAGACGAAAAAGAAGAGCTATTTGTTATATATACAGCTCTGGAAAAAAATAAGAGAGCACTTAAAAATGATGAGTTTCTTTGATTTTTACCAAATTAAAAACCTCTGGAATATAATCAAGAGGAAGATGGATGATCACAAACCATCAAACCACCAAACTGAACTGCTTGAATTTTTACACCAGGAGTAAAGCAGCATAAAGTTATCCAAAAGCAGTGTGTAAGACTGGTGGAGGAGAACATGATGCCAAGATGCATGTACAGTAATACAGCTCTGGAAAGTATTGATACCACTTCAGTTTCTGAATCAGTTTCTCTGATTTTGCTATTTATAGGTTTATGTTTGGGTAAAATGAACATTGTTGTTTTATTCTATAAACTACAGACAACATTTCTCCCAAATTACAAATAAAAATATTCTCATTTAGAGCATTTATTTACAGAAAATGAGAAATGTCTGAAATAACAAAAAAGATGCAGAGCTTTAAGACCTCAAATAATGCAAATAAAACAAGTTCATATTCATAAAGTTTTAAGAGTTCAGAAATCAATATTTGGTGGAATAACCCTGCTGGTTTTTAATCACAGTTTTAACTTCATGCATCTTAGCATCATGTTCTCCTCCACCAGTCTTACACACTGCTTTTGGATAACTTTATGCTGCTTTACTCCTGGTGCAAAAATTCAAGCAGTTCAGTTTGGTGGTTTGATGGTTTGTGATCATCCATCTTCCTCTTGATTATATTCCAGAGGTTTTTAATTTGCTAAAATCAAAGACACTGTTTATGTCGAAAAAATCTAGAAATAATCCCACCCTTTCTAAAAACTGCATTGTGAAAAACACTCAAGAATAATAATTTAAAGAGATTCTCCTTTAAAGTTTCTTTCACACTAAGTTTCTGTGGCTGGTTTGCTGCTGTATTTTGTAGTATAATCCAGTGTCTGAGGAGAGCTCTGTGTCGGCTCTGAGTTTCCCCGCGGCTCAGAGCCTCATATCAACACATGAGCTTCTACACAGCATTTAGAATCATTGATTCCAATCTGCATTCAATTCCTGAACCGATACAGGCAAAATCATTTATGCCAACAGCTTGGTAAAATCAAAGAAACTCTTTTCACTTTTTTAGTGTTCTCTTGTTTTTTTTTTTATTTCAGATCAAGGTATTATTTTTGCTCTGTATCGCCCAGCTCTGTGTCTGATGTACCAGGGTTTAATACAGTAGTAGCGTTTATGAAGCTGCAGATCTGAAATAAATAAATATAATCTTTCTCCTCTGATGAAAGCGGCTGTGATGGGCGTGGTGACGCGGTTGTGATCCGCGGTGCTGGGAATGTTTACACTGTATTGGTGAGAGTTTACGGTGCGCCGCTGTGATTTGAGAGGAGCTGTTTAAGCGTAATTGTTGCGGAAGGCGGCGGCTTTAATGTGTCGGAGGGGAGGTGGTGAGAATGGTGGAACATGGCAGCTCTCTTTAATTAAATCCCTCTCGCGCCGGCGCCGCTGACAGGTCCGACTCTCGCGCTTTCAGCCGGAGAGACCCAACAACTCGCAGATCAAACGCCATCGCGTCTCCGCCGAGACGACCCGCATTAACACTGCGCCGCTACAGCGCCGGAGAGAGAGAGACGCTCGCTAATCAAACACCGGAGATACAGAACGACCCAAACCGAGTCTTTACCATTAATCCCAAACCCAACCGTCCACTGATTCTACAACCAGAACCGCTTCAGAGTGGACCAGACTCAACTCTGCTGTAGAAAACGCTGGCAGTAAGGAGTGGACGATATTTTATTTCAGGTATTAAGTAGCAGTAAAACCACTCCGCTAAAGTACAGAGTTATACAGGAGTTTCAGTGAAGTTTCTCCATCTCCAAGGCTGGAGCAGTATTAGCATTACCCAGTAAATGCACTAGGCACTAGCTCTTTCATCGTTCAGAGTCTGCATGTTTTTTACTGCATTAAAACAAACTATGTAGAACGGACCGCTAGCTAATACCAGAACCAGCTAGTGCTAGCGGTTAGCTGCTAATGCTAATTAGAAAATTACTGTAAATAAACAAACAGCACTTTACTCACCCAAATAAACGTTTTTCAGGAGGGAAATCTCTATGTAGATTAACATCCAGCACTTGCTTGATTATTTTTTTTTAAGAATTACAGTTTTGTTTACTTAACTTATCTTAGCTTTACAGCTTTACAGTGGTGAGACCTGCTGAATAAGAAGGAAAACTTGGCAACACCCCTCTTCCTTACTAGTGTCTCTTAAAATGCGCCTTATAATCCGGTGTGCCTTATGTATGAATTCTACCAGTCAGGTATTAAGGAGCAGTAAAGCCACTTTATATCACTGAAGTACAGAGTTATACAGGAGTTCCAGTGAAGTTTCTCCAGCACCAAGGCTGGAGCAGTATTAGCATTACCCTCTAACAGCATTAAGAACTAACCCTTTTTTTTTCCCTGTTTCCCCCGCCAGGTGTTTTAACCCGTATAGAGTCTGCGAGTTTACCGCATTAAAACAAGCTACATAGGACAAACCACTTAGCTGCTAATGCTAATACTGCTGCACCCAGCCTTAGTAGAAATCTGGAAATCTAAGCTTACTGTAAATAAACAGAACAGTGCTTTACTCACCCAAATAAACAGTTTTCAGGAGAGAAGTCTCTGTGTAGATTTGTAATTACAGTTTTGTTTACTAAGCTTGCTGAATTAGAAGGAAAACATGGCGGCACCCCTGTTCCTTACTAGTGTCGCTTAAAATGCACCTTATAATCCGGTGCTCCAAGAAGTGCACAAGAAGTTTTTTAAAAAACACTGTTTACATCCCATAATGCTAACTTCAGCTCTAAGCGCCGCCATTACTGAACTATAAGTAACATAGACATATATAGATTTATCTCCTGAAAACGGTTTATTTGGGTGGGTAAAGCGCTTCCGTTTACTTACAGTAAGCTTAGATTTACAGATTTTCTACTAAGGCTGGGTGCTGCAGCATTAGCATTAGCATCGTACCACTAGCGCTAGCCGTGGATGGCGCTAGTAAATAGTGCCCGACGGAAAAACTAGCTCTCCAGCCGGTTGCTTCTGTACGTTTTCTTTATTAGCGTAGTTTTGGCAATAATTTAGCTCTGGAGGTCTGGACTGTTGGTAGACATACGCTGTTGGTCCTCAATCTTCGTGTTTTTTGACGTTTTGTTCTTAATGGAAACCTCAGGCCAGGACCTGTCAGTTTCAAGGATCTGAGTGTTTGGTTGAGGTGAAGGCCGCGAGTCGTCCAGCCTCGCTCCGTATCCAGGATGTAATATTTCTGCCGAGTCCTTGAGGAGACGAGGCGGTGGACGGGTGTTCAGACAGCAGGCGAGCGATTCTGGCGGCCATATTGCCGGAGTCCTTGGGCGACGTGGATCTGGACAGGCGCAGTTTGTTACTGTCAGTGTTACGGTGATGTACGGCGCCGGGCCGCGGGCCAGCAGATGGTGGGAGAAATTAAACCTGTGACACGGAGCGCCGACCGGAGCGCCGGCTGTAGCACCGGAGACGGTTGGAGACCACACCTGTAGGCGGGCGGAGACGCGATGGCATTCCCAGGTAAAAACCGGATGGATCGGGACGGCGTTTACCGCAGGAGGACGAGTCTGAACCTGAGACAGAGTGACTGACAGCTTCCGGAGTAAATGTTTACAGTTACGGTTAGTTGAGGGACGAGGATCTCTATAAACATCAGCCATTAGATTATAACCACCTACAGGAGCCAAAATAGAAATATTTCAACAGAAATGGGTAGAAATGATCTGCTAGATATGAACATTAATGATTCTCGACTATACTCGTCTATTTTTAATGACTTTATAACTGAATTTCACCTGTCAGACCTTTAATTCTTTGTTTTGCTGCTAAAAAAAACATCAAGATATATATCGTATATCGTCCTTCAGCTAAAAATATCAAGATTCACCTGTCAGACTGAAACTGAGACTTATTTACAGGAACGTTTGGTTAATATAAATATATAATTTATTTGGAAAAGTTTGTTAGCCTATATGCTGCTCACTAGACAGTGTTATGAAGCTTTTTATTTTTTAAATATACATTTACTTAGTCTAGGTTTAGTCTGTTTGTTAGTTTTTAGGAAATAAAGCTTGTATAAAACCGCTTTCCACTTTTTAAAATGATTTAATTAACTGAAGCAGTAAACATATTTGTAACGTCAACATGCAACTTGTTGGTTCATGTGTGTTGATGCGATGAAGCAATGTAAATGCGGCGCTAATATTGTCGCTTAATGTGCAATATAATCCGGTGCGCCTTATGTATGAAAATATGGTTGGTGTAAAAATGTCAGCAACAACAGTAATGTCACCTGAGTATTAGACAGAATATTTGCAGTGTGGGCGGATATTGTCTCGTCTCATAGGAAGACGCTCTAAAGTGCTAGATATGTTCTAGATAGCTGCTATATAATAGAGAAGCTCTGGATATGTACTTTACATGGTTCTATAAAGCAGACCAGAACCTGTGTTCCTGTGTTCCTGTGTTACTCAACCTCCAGAGCAGAGCATGACCAGCTACTCAAATAATGATATTAGAGTCTAACTCAATTGAATTCAATTGAACTGAAGTGTCGAGATTGAATCACGGTGAGGTCATGCAGCTCTCACGCTGGTTTCTCACGCTACCTGCTGATGTTCTGGGTCTGGTGACGGGTCTGCAGTAAAGTGAAGGCCTGAGCCGTGACTCGAACCTGGTTCTGACGTCAGCGCTGACTAACGGAAACTCACAATCTCACAATTACATTCTCACTTCCACCAGAAACTCTGTCATCACCACCGTCATCCTCACAGCCCACACTGACTGAACACTAATACGATTACAGTCAGAGACTCGGATAAAAAACGGATTCTGTATCTCCTGTAACTGTAGATTAATTACAGAGCAGTATGGGTACAACAGATTACAGTGCTGGTGATTCTGTATCTACTGTAACTGTAGATAAATTACAGAGCAGTACGGGTACAACAGATTACAGTGCTGGTGATTCTGTATCTACTGTAACTGTAGATTAATTACAGAGCAGTACGGATGCGACAGATTACGGTGCTGGTGATTCTGTATCTACTGTAACTGTAGATTAATTACAGAGCAGTACGGGTACAACAGATTACAGTGCTGGAGATTCTGTATCTACTGTAACTGTAGATTAATTACAGAGCAGTACGGGTACAACAGATTACAGTGCTGGTGATTCTGTATCTACTGTAACTGTAGATTAATTACAGAGCAGTACGGGTACAACAGATTACAGTGCTGGTGATTCTGTATCTACTGTAACTGTAGATTAATTACAGAGCAGTACGGATGCGACAGATTACGGTGCTGGTGATTCTGTATCTACTGTAACTGTAGATTAATTACAGAGCAGTACGGGTACAACAGATTACAGTGCTGGTGATTCTGTATCTACTGTAACTGTAGATTAATTACAGAGCAGTACGGGTACAACAGATTACGGCGCTGGTGATTCTGTATCTACTGTAACTGTAGATTAATTACAGAGCAGTACGGGTACAACAGATTACAGTGCTGGTGATTCTGTATCTACTGTAACTGTAGATTAATTACAGAGCAGTACGGGTACAACAGATTACGGTGCTGGTGATTCTGTATCTACTGTAACTGTAGATTAATTACAGAGCAGTACGGGTACAACAGATTACAGTGCTGGTGATTCTGTATCTACTGTAACTGTAGATTAATTACAGAGCAGTACGGGTACAACAGATTACAGTGCTGGTGATTCTGTATCTACTGTAACTGTAGATTAATTACATACAGAGCAGTATGGGTACAACAGATTACAGTGCTGGTGATTCTGTATCTACTGTAACTGTAGATTAATTACAGAGCAGTACGGGTACAACAGATTACAGTGCTGGTGATTCTGTATCTACTGTAACTGTAGATTAATTACAGAGCAGTATGGGTACAACAGATTACGGTGCTGTTGATTCTGTATCTACTGTAACTGTAGATTAATTACAGAGCAGTACGGGTACAACAGATTACAGTGCTGGTGATTCTGTATCTACTGTAACTGTAGATTAATTACACAGCAGTATGGGTACAACAGATTACGGTGCTGTTGAGGTTTGTTTGGGTTAGCTGGGCGAGTTCTCTGCTGGTGTTAATCTGATAGGGTTGTGGTGTCATGGTGAGTGCAGCTGGTGATTTATACTCAGTAGCCGGTGCTGAAGGTGACGGGTTCTGCCCGGTCAGAGCAGATTTAGTGGTACACTCTTCAGCGCCGGTAATGGGTCACATGTGCTGTTATGTACAGAGCGGTGCTGCAGCGTAAATACAGGGTAAACTGCAGGAGGCAGGACTGTACATCATCCTCTACACTACAGAGAGAGAGAGAGAGAGGGAGAGAGAGAGAGGGAGAGAAATGGGCGAGCGAGGTGTATATAAAGGTTACAGAGAGAGATATACAGATAGAGAGAGGTTATATAGAGGTTATAGAGAGAGAGAGAGAGCTGGGCCGGTCAGTATTGATTGGCTGTCTGTCTGTGGGGAACTAAAGCTGAATATTCTGGCCGGTGAGGAAAAGTGTATTATTTTAAAGGTCAGGGCCTGAGTTACACCTCTTCCTCCACAACCAGCGCAGATAAACAACCTGCCAAAAGCCCCGCCCCCTTAAACACCTCACTGCTACACCTGTACAGGTTTATTTACTGCAGAGAAGCTTCAGAAAACTCTTTACTATTAAAACCATGCACCCAAACATCTGTTAAACATGGTGGTGGGAGTGTTCTTGTATCACCAGAACATTTTTCATTAACTTATTTTACAGTAATGCTTAACAAAACATCTGTTAAGCATGGTGATGGGTAATGCCCATGCTGATACCCAGGCTAATGCCCGTGCTGATGCCTGTGCTGATGCCCAGGCTAATGCCCATGCTGATGCCTGTGCCGATGCAAGTGCTGATGCCTGTGCTGATGCTTAGGCTGATACCCAGGCTGATGCCCTGGCTTATGCCTGTGCTGATGCCAGGCCTTTGGCGTGGTGTATGGGCCCGGTGTGTATTGGGCGGGTTCTGCAGTGGGCTCAGAGGGCGCAGGCTGGCGCTTTGCAGCAGGGTTCTGATTAGACCCGTCGGCCTGCGCGCCACGCTCCAGTCGCCGTGGTAATTGGAGCCGGCAGGAGGTTGGCATGTGAATCCCCCCGTCTCCATACTCCCACCCCTCGCCACCCCGCGCCAACCCAGCGCCAACACCACGCCAACCCCCCTGCTTTCTCTCTTTCATCCCCCTGCTCTGTTTCTTCCCACCAACACAACCCTGCCAAACACATACTCACACTCACACACACACTCTCGCGCACACACACTCTCACGTATACACACTCGTGCACATACACTTGCATGCACACTCGCGCATGAACAAACACTCTCTCACACACACTCATGCATACACACACTCTTGGGCACACACAATCTTGCGTATACGAACACTCTTACGCATACTCTCGTGCACACATTTACCTGCGTATACATTCTCCTGCATGCACACTCGCGCATACATGCATGCTTGCATTAATAAAGCTAAAGCTAAAGAAAGACTGTGCAGTTTGGGTATTTATACACTTAGTCTTTTATAGAGTTCCTCAGACTCAAAGTTTAACTTTAACATGCATTAAATACCTGCAGTACTCTGTAAAACTAGTTTCTGTCTGAAGATTTTGTAGGGCTGTACGATGAATCCTCGTTTTTATCGTTAAACGCATCAAATTTCGAAAATCTAATCTTCGATTAAATCTAAGATTTTTTGTTTAAAATTGGAATATTCAGCGCTTTAACAATATTGTACATCCCTAGTATGATGCCAGATTGGCATGACTTTCAAGAATTTTGAAAGTATCCTTAAGCACAGTCTGTAACGCGTGATGAGACGGGAGGCGGACGTTTAAACGGGTAAGACATGACTTTTAATAAATAACAAATAAACAAATAAACAAACAAGGGAATAACGAATAAATATATGTACATAAACAAACAGGGAAAACAAACAAAGAGCTAAACTAAACAGACAAGTACAAAACAGGGCTAGGGATATATACAGGGATAACTACGTAAATATATATATACAAAATAAACAAAGAAACAAACAGGAAATAAACGTGACAAGAAATACACAAGAACGAGTAAATACAGAAACATGAAATAAACAAACGTGACGTGGCGTGGCAAAACAATAGCAAATAGCGTGAAGAGACAAACAAACGTGGGAAGGTGCAAAGACCGACAGCAAACATTAACAAAGTGAGACTATAAATAGCAACATGAAACACAGAACACCTGGGGAAACAGGTAACAAGGGGCGGAGCTACAAATTACACACACGTAATGGAAAATAACAGTGGAAACACCGGGGAAACAGAGGGAAACCTGGCGAGGGCGTAACAGAAGCCCCTCCCTAAACGCGCAGCTCCCGAGGCGCGTAAAAACGAACCCCGGGGGCCGGCGGCGGGGAGAGGCCGGGAAAAACAAAAGACGAGACCGGGGACTTGACATGAGGCAACACAGGAGACTGGACAGAAGACGTGACAGGAGACTGGACATAGAAAGGAGACTGAACCGGGGACGTGACTGGAGACTGGACATTGGGCGAGACAGGAGACTGGACAGGGAACTGGACAGGGGTCGATGACTGGACATGGGGCATGACTGGTGACTGGACTGGACTGGACAAGGGAACAGGGACAAAAACATTAACAGGAACAGACACGAAGACGGTGACAGGAACAGGTACACAGAAACCAGACAAGACAGGAACAGGAACATAGACCGACACAGGAACCATAACGGGGAGCGACATGGGGACCAGAAAGACCAGGGGATGCCCAGGACTGGCTAAAGTCATAGGGGTAGTTCGTGGAGCCAGCCTGGGCAAAGTTCTTGGGCTGGGGTCCGGGGGCCTTGGGGCAGACCTGGGCACACGAGGCTTGGGGCAAAACTTAGTCCTGGGCGCCGGGACTGGCATGGGTGTGGTGACGGGCCTCGCTGGCGACGCGACGGCTTGGGCAGCAGAAGCTGGAGGCGCGGCGACTCGGGCAGCAGGAGCTGGTGGCGGTGCGGCGTCTCTGGCAGCAGGAGCTGGCGGTGCGGCGACTCGGGCAGCAGGAGCTGGCGGTGCGGCATCTCGGGCAGCTGGAGCTGGCGGTGCGGCGACTCGGGCAGCAGGAGCTGGCGGTGCGGCGACTCGGGCAGTAGACACTGGCGGTGCGGCATCTCGGGCAGCAGGAGCTGACGGCGCGGTGACTTGAGCAGCTGGGGCTGGCGGCGTGGTCGGCGCTGGAGCGGTAGGCACCGCTGGCACAGGGTCATGGACGGTGGGCACTGCTGGCTTCGGCACATGGGCAGTGGACACTGCTGGCACAGGAACATGGACGGTGGGCACTGCTGGCTTTGGCACATGGGCAGTGGTCACCGCTGGCACAGGAACATGGACGGTGGGCACCGCTGGCATCGGCACATGGGCGGTGGGCACCGCTGGTACAGGAACATAGGCGGTGGGCACCGCTGGCATCGTAGCATGGGCGGTGGGCACCGCTGGCACAGGAACATTGGCGGTGGGCACCGCTGGCACAGGAACATTGGCGGTGGGCACCGCTGGCACAGGAACATTGGCGGTGGCGGGCACCGCTGGCACAGGAACATTGGCGGTGGCGGGCACCGCTGGCACAGGAACATTGGCGGTGGCGGGCACCGCTGGCACAGGAACATTGGCGGTGGCGGGCACCGCTGACACAGGAACATTGGCGGTGGCGGGCACCGCTGACACAGGAACACTCACATGAACAGACTTGGACCCTTGGGCTGTAGGTGTCTGTGTGACGACTCGGGCTGCTGAAGACTGCACGGAGACTTGACCTAATTTCACCGCAGCGTATTCAGGTTCCGGGGTGGCAGTAGCAGTACAGTGTAGCGCCGTTGTCATGGGAACCCCGGAGCGAAGATCTGCTGCCGCTACGGGTGACTGGAAGCGCTGCTCGGCGGCCGCCGTGGAAGCTGGGTCTGCAGCCGTAGAAGATGCGAGCACCGAAGCAGCCAGAGAAACTTGACCCGTGGAATCAGGAGATGCTAACTGCGTTAGCCGCGTAGCCGTGGGAATGCCTGGAGCTGCAGCCGCTGGAGATGCTAACTGCGTTAGCCGCGTAGCCGTGGAAATGCCTGGAGCTGCAGCCGCTGGAGATGCTAACTGCGTTAGCCGCGTAGCCGTGGAGAAGCCTCGAGCTGCAGCCGCCGGAGGAGCTAGCTGGTTAGCCTCAGAAGCTAGCTGCGGAGCCGACGAGGTGGAGCGCGCCCTGGGAGGCGGGTGGAGGATAGCCTCCGCAAGCGGCGGCAAGCGGGCTCTCGTCGGAGGGTAGAACTCGTCCTCCGAACTGGACGCGGCTGCGAGGAGGTCCACGTAATCCCAGAAATAGTCCTCACAGTCCGCGTTTCTGCCCGCCTTGCCTACCTCGCGGTTCGGAGCGAGGCCGATGGCCCCAACCGTTAGCCCCCCCCCAAGAAAATCCTCCGATTTTTGGGACCTCTTAGAACGCCCAGCCCGAGGCCTTCTCCGGCCTCGAGGCCTCGGATTTTCCTGCGCCGAGGTCCCAAAGGGGGCATGACGGATGGCCAGCCCGGATCCAACCCAAGGGTTTCCCGAATAAACGTCCATGGCGGTCGGTCTTTCTGTAACGCGTGATGAGACGGGAGGCGGACGTTTAAACGGGTAAGACATGACTTTTAATAAATAACAAATAAACAAATAAACAAACAAGGGAATAACGAATAAATATATGTACATAAACAAACAGGGAAAACAAACAAAGAGCTAAACTAAACAGACAAGTACAAAACAGGGCTAGGGATATATACAGGGATAACTACGTAAATATATATATACAAAATAAACAAAGAAACAAACAGGAAATAAACGTGACAAGAAATACACAAGAACGAGTAAATACAGAAACATGAAATAAACAAACGTGACGTGGCGTGGCAAAACAATAGCAAATAGCGTGAAGAGACAAACAAACGTGGGAAGGTGCAAAGACCGACAGCAAACATTAACAAAGTGAGACTATAAATAGCAACATGAAACACAGAACACCTGGGGAAACAGGTAACAAGGGGCGGAGCTACAAATTACACACACGTAATGGAAAATAACAGTGGAAACACCGGGGAAACAGAGGGAAACCTGGCGAGGGCGTAACACAGTCACTGCAAAGACCATCAAAAACATTATAATGATGAAACCGGCACTCATCAGGACCACCCCAAGAAGGGAAAAGCGATAGTTCCCTCTGTTGCACAGGTTCATAGTTCAAGTTCATAGTTCAGACTTAGCAGCCTTTAAGCATCATAATAGACTTTCTATTGCTTATAGATCCCTCTCCATCACTAAAGAACTCTTGAAGAACCGTCTTTTTTATTTGTTTACTTTTAGTTTTTCTTTTTTAAGTAAATGTATACATGAATCGATTCATTTTTCAGTGCATCAGACGTCAGAATCCAGACCGTATATCCCGCGGTTCTCCAGAACACGGGGCAGGGTGTTGTTTTTTTTTACTGCGCTCAGTAATGAACCTGTCCACCTGCTTCTATAGCGGATGCCAGTTCTGGAGGCACATCTGCCAGGCTGGCGTCTCCTGCCTTTGACCATCACTTCATCCCAGGCTTCCTCACGCTTGCCCCGGCTCTCCTGCAGGACGGCGGCCCAATTACAGCCCGATGCATCACTTCCCCGAGCCGGGCACCTTGTCATAACAACTCCAGGGAAACAATAAGAGTGCGGCTGGCAGGCGCTTCAGCTCCACGCCACCATCTGTGGCAGTGCCCACGTCCACCACCCGCAACACACTGAGTGAGACGTTCCTGCAGGATTCTTCTTACCACGAGTCAGATCAGAACTGAGCCTGTCTAAGGGGTTAAATACATGCTAATCTTCTCCCAAAAGTGTCCTTAAAGAATGCTCCAATGAGAAATCAGATGTACACCTTTAATTAGCATGATGCTAACTAAAGTGTTAACTGTAGGCCTGATTTCTCCACACTCATCTCAGAGTAGGTGTGTAAGAAAATATCAGTATAGCGAAGTAGTGTAAGGTAGTGTGAGGTAGAGGTCCACAGTGAATGCTCACACCAATATATGTAATTTATTCTTGGAAAAATTAGTGCAGCCAAGCCAAGTGCTGAAAAACCTTTGAGAAGCAAAAACGAATTCATAATAGTTCGTAATCATATTTGGTATTTTATCTCCAGTAATCACACATCAGCTGTTTCATCCGTATCGAACACCTCTACCTGGTAACCTCACACTTATCTCCTGAAGGTCAGAGCGGGGTTTAGCTGCAGTGTAAATATATAGTGTATCAGTATAAGGAGAAACGCTGTAGTTCCAGAGTTTTGTTCTCGGTGTTGTGTCCTGATGCAGAGCAGGATGAAAGGTGTAGTGATGGGATGCGCAGCTTCCTGTACTGAATACGGAGGTGTTTGTAGTCGTGCCCTGTGGCGGTTCTGTGGAACGCTTCCACCTCGTATCTGTTACACATCTCTGCAGCTGTTCTTCCTCCCGGCTGGATGTCTGTCTGAGCCGAACTACAGACTTTCCCCTTCATATCCACCCTATGACTTTATTGCACCATCCAGAAAAACAGATACATAACGTCCAGGGATGTTCTTGAAGGTCCAAGGACAAAGAACCATACTGCTCTGTAATTAACCTACAGTTACAGTAGATACAGAATCACCAGCACTGTAATCTGTTGTACCCATACTGCTCTGTAATTAATCTACAGTTACAGTATACAGAATCACCAGCACTGTAATCTAATCTACAGTTACAGTAGATACAGAATCACCAGCACCGTAATCTGTTGTACCCGTACTGCTCTGTAATTAATCTACAGTTACAGTAGATACAGAATCACCAGCACCGTAATCTGTTGTACCCGTACTGCTCTGTAATTAATCTACAGTTACAGTAGATACAGAATCACCAGCACTGTAATCTGTTGTACCTGTACTGCTCTGTAATTAATCTACAGTTACAGTAGATACAGAATCACCAGCACTGTAATCTGTTGTACCCATACTGCTCTGTAATTAATCTACAGTTACAGTAGATACAGAGTCACCAGCACTGTAATCTGTTGTACCCATACTGCTCTGTAATTAATCTACAGTTACAGTAGATACAGAATCACCAGCACCGTAATCTGTTGTACCCGTACTGCTCTGTATGTAATCTACAGTTACAGTAGATACAGAATCACCAGCACTGTAATCTGTTGTACCCGTACTGCTCTGTAATTAATCTACAGTTACAGTAGATACAGAATCACCAGCACTGTAATCTGTTGTACCCGTACTGCTCTGTAATTAATCTACAGTTACAGTAGATACAAAATCACCAGCACTGTCGTAATCTGTTGAACCCATACTGCTCTGTAATTAATCTACAGTTACAGTAGATACAGAATCACACTCTTGTTGCTATAATATAATGCTAATAAATGGTATCTTGTCTATTTCAGAGAACGATATTCCCAATGGTTTCCCCACTATTGATATGGGTCCTCAGCTGAAAGTGGTGGAACGGACTCGAACCGCCACCATGCTTTGCGCCGCCAGTGGAATCCCCGACCCCGAGATCTCCTGGTTCAAAGACTTCCTACCCGTCGACATCAACAGCAGCAACGGGCGAATCAAGCAACTGCGCTCAGGTGAGTCTAACACCCTGTATACGCAACACGTAACACCCTGTATACGCAACACGTAACACCCTGTGTACGCAACACGTAACACCCTGTGTACGCAACACGTAACACCCTGTATACGCAACACGTAACACCCTGTATACGCAACACGTAACACCCTGTATACGCAACACGTAACACCCTCTACACGCAACACATAACACAACACATAACACCCTGTATACGCAACACGTAACACTCTGTGTACGCAACACGTAACACCCTGTATACGCAACACGTAACACCCTGTGTACGCAACACGTAACACCCTGTGTACGCAACACGTAACACCCTGTGTACGCAACACGTAACACCCTGTGTACGCAACACGTAACACCCTGTATACGCAACACGTAACACCCTGTGTACGCAACACGTAACACCCTGTATACGCAACACGTAACACCCTGTATACGCAACACATAACACCCTGTGTACACAACACGTAACACCCTGTATACGCAACACGTAACACCCTGTGTACACAACATGTAACACCCTGTATACGCAACACGTAACACCCTGTGTACGCAACACGTAACACCCTCTACACGCAACACATAACACAACACATAACACCCTGTGTACACAACATGTAACACCCTGTATACGCAACACGTAACACCCTGTATACGCAACACGTAACACCCTGTATACGCAACACGTAACACCCTGTGTACACAACATGTAACACCCTCTACACGCAACACATAACACAACACATAACACCCTGTATACGCAACACGTAACACCCTGTATACGCAACACATAACACCCTGTGTACACAACACGTAACACCCTGTGTACACAACATGTAACACCCTGTATACGCAACACGTAACACCCTGTGTACGCAACACGTAACACCCTGTATACGCAACACGTAACACCCTGTATACGCAACACGTAACACCCTGTGTACGCAACACGTAACACCCTGTACACGCAACACATAACACAACACACAACACGTAACACCCTGTACACGCAACACGTAACACCCTGTATACTCAACACGTAACACCCTGTATACGCAACACGTAACACCCTGTATACGCAACACGTAACACCCTGTATACGCAACACGTAACACCCTGTATACGCAACACATAACACCCTGTATACGCAACACGTAACACCCTGTATACTCAACACGTAACACCCTGTATACGCAACACGTAACACCCTGTATACGCAACACGTAACACCCTGTATACGCAACACGTAACACCCTGTATACGCAACACATAACACCCTGTATACGCAACACGTAACACCCTGTATACGCAACACGTAACACCCTGTATACGCAACACGTAACACCCTGTGTACGCAACACGTAACACCCTGTGTACGCAACACGTAACACCCTGTGTACGCAACACGTAACACCCTGTATACGCAACACGTAACACCCTGTATACGCAACACGTAACACCCTGTGTACGCAACACGTAACACCCTGTGTACGCAACACGTAACACCCTGTGTACGCAACACGTAACACCCTGTATACGCAACACGTAACACCCTGTATACGCAACACTCAACACCCTGTATACTCAACACAGAACACCATGTACACTCACCACTGCACCAGTGTAACACCATGTAGACCCTTATTAAACGTATCAAGGCTTCTGATTGGTTGGAGGAACGTTTTTCAGATGCCCTCATCGTTAAACGATGGTTAAATCTTTCTAAAAACAAGAGAAAACAGCTCTATAATTGCAATCAGCTCTGGAGGAGTTTCTCCGGCGGGCGCCGGCGCCGATCGATCGATGGTCCGCCGGACCCCCTGATAGATGAATAGCTGGGCTGATCCAGAATTAGATGGATGGCTGGAGCTGGTTTGGGCTGGATTAGCGGGTTTTGACTTACTTAAACTCCGTCCTTCTGCACTAGATCCAGCTTATTTACTGAACCACTCAGAAACCGAGCCGGATCTCCACTAACCAGAGCCGGATAACTTTTAAAAATGTTTTATTACAATTTAAATGTCTGAATATTCTTACTCTTTAATAAGCATTAAAAATATTGCTATTTAAAACTATGCAATTGCATTATTATGCAATTAAATTATCAAAATGGTCTTAAAATTAAAATAATATAGTTTATCGCAATTATTTCTTGGACAATATATCGATACACAAAAATAGTTATCGTGACGGGCCTGTACTGTACTAATCCTTACACTGCTGCTTTTCTTTTTTGATGATTTATTTAAATATACCCTCCCAAATCAGATTTTTACAGTTGTGTTACTGATTGATATCTCCTGTAATGATGGAGAGAATGAAACCGAAACTTCAAGTGAAGCGCTGCTGCTCTTTTTAGTGCGTGGGCATCAATTTAGGAATATAAATTGTTCAGAACAATGACGGATATGGATTGAATTTTCTGATAAAATCTGATTTGGGACAGATTAACGTAGCTTTAACCTAGCTTTAACGTAGCTTGTGTCTTTTCTTTTGTCTTTCTCTCTGTCTGTCTCTCTGTCTGTCTCTGTGCTGTACTAACGCTTCTCTCCCGTCCTCTTTTGCGTTCCTTTACTGGAGCTTAGGGGGTTCACCAATCCGAGGTAAGACAGCTGGACGGTGTCCCATAACCCATAACTCCTCCCATCATCTCTTCACTTCTTCACCTCCATCGTTATCTCGTCTGGTGAACCTGCAACTGTCTCTTAACCCGTCTGTCATCGTTCTGTCCTTCATTTACTTCACTAAAAGCACTTAAACACTTAAGCTGTGATCTGTGGATCAGTGGAAGAACCGTCATCTCTGGAATGATGGAGCTCCATCCCATAATTTTAGATGGGATGCAATCAAATCCTCACAGCAATGCTCTGAATCCAAGATATAGTAGTGAAAGTCTTCTCTGTACAGCAGAGACACAGTTACTCCAACAAAAGCAGGATAAACTCTTTATAATAACACTCATTTCAGAAGAAGCTGAGTGAATGAGTGAGCAGGTGGTTCATATGGTGTTCTCATTGGATTTTATAGTCTTGCTTGTTTGCTGCAAGTGGTCTCTAGGTTGTTACTAAGCAATTACTATGTTAAAGTTGTTTGCTAGGATTTACAGGTGGTCCATGTGGTGTTCTCATTGGATTCTATATTGATATTGCAAGATCTGTGAGGTTGTAAATTGCTGCCATAGTGCTGCCGAGTGTTTCAAGGTGGTTGATATGGCGTTCTTGCTGATTTCTATATTGATGCCAGAGTGCTTACCAGGTGGTTAATATGGTATTATCGCTGATTTGTATGTTGTTGCCAGAGTGCTTGCAGATGATTGATATGGTGTTCTCACTGATTGATGTGGTTGATGTGGTGTTCTTGTTGATTTTGATATTGTTTCCAAAATGCTGCAGATGGTTGATATGCTGTTCTCGCTGATTTCTACATTGCTGCTAGAGTGCTACTGCGTGTTTCTGCAAGTGGTTTGTTCACTGTTTTGACCACAACAGGTGGTTGATATGGTGTTCTTGTTCATTTCTATAGTGTTGCCAGAGTGCTTCCAGGTGGTTAATATGGTGTTCTTTTTGGTTTCTTTGTTGCTGCTAAATCTGCTGCAGCCAGAAGCCTTGAAGCCAGAAGCCTTGTGTTCACCATGTTCACATTAGCGTATGGCTACACCATAGTTGTGCGTTAACAGTGTATTGGTTGTTGCGATGATGTTGAGCATGTTTCCATCAAATTCCCCCATCAAATTCTGAACATTTTTTCATTTCCCTGCATGTATTTGTAACACAAATGTATCAATGTGCCATAACTAAGCGAGTCAGATATGCTCTGCTAATTGTTGTGTAAACAGGCTGTGTTTGATTGAATCCGGCACAAGGGAAAGTGTGTGTTAGCCGGCTGGCCTCGTCGTTGGTTTCTCGGGAGGGAATGCATATTGTTCTTTATTTCATTTCCGCCCGAGCGACGGGGCACTCCAGCCAATCGTGTTGTCAGGACCGAGAGGCGATGGCAATCAGCGCTGAGCAATCTGGGAATTGATTAGTAATTTGCTGCTTGTCAGAACGGGGAACACCGCCAATCAGTTTCTGCTGAGAGGAGAATGAGTAACGGCCGGCGCCGGCCCTCAGCCGCACTGCAGAAACAACACCACGGCAACCACCAGCCGTACCGCCTGAATCTCAGTGACTGGTGCACAATGATGCTGCATATTTCTAATACCCTTCATTTCAGAATAAGAGCCAGTGAGTGTGCAGAATTCCTAATACATAGCATGGGTGGTTTATAGGGTGTTGCATTTGGTTTCCATGCTGTTACTACATCTTGCTGGTGTATTATATATAAGCAGTTGTCATACTATAGGTGTTTGCTAGGCTTTCAGTTGGTTTCCGTGCAGTTACTAGGTGGTTAATGTGGTGTTTCATGGCTTTTAGGTAAGAAACAGTGACCAGGCAGGTGTCCAAACACTCAATACCTTTGCATTGGCACATATTGACATAGGTGTTTGCTAGGGCTTCCAGGTGGTTGATATGGTGTTTTAGTTGGTTTCTGTGAGGTTGCTAGATCTGCAAAACTGCAAAACAATCTCTGTTACCATGTTTTAGGCGTTTTCTAGGACTTTCAGTTGGTTGATATGGTGTTTCAAGTGGTTTACACATAACTGCGAGGTTCCTGAACATTTGCTCTGGGTTTCTAGGTGATTCCTTAAATGCATCTCAGGTGGTTGATACGGTGTTTTTCATTTTAGGTTTCTATGTTGTTGCTAGTTTAGAGTTTTTTTTAGGGTTTCTGGGTGGTTGATGTGGTGTTGCATGGTTATTAGGTAAGAAACAGGTTGATGTGGTGTTGCAAGGCTTTTCCTTGCTATGGCATCTTGCTGGCTGTTAGCATTTTGATATGATGTTAATATGACACCTCAAGCATTTTCCTGGTGGTTGATGTGGTGTGGCATGGCTGTTAGGTAAGAAAGTGTTTAGTGGTTGCTGTCGAATCTCAAGCATTTTCCAGGTGGTTAGTGTGATGTTGCAAGGCTAGTTATAAGATCTAGGTCGCTATTGGAATGCAGCTGTAGATTCTGAATACTCTTGATTTCTAGGTGGTTGATATGATCTTCCAGTTAGTTGTAGTGGTGTTGTTAAATCTGCAGAGGTGGTTGCAAGTGCTTAGCAGTTGCCATGCTGGTGTATGTGATTCGTATGATGTTGATAGCTAGTTTATATGACACCTAAAACAGTTTCTTGGTGGTTGATGTGGTGTTGCAAGGCTTTTCCCTGCTATGGTATTATGGTGGCTGTTGGTATGTTGTTCCAGGTGGTTGATGTTGTGTTACATGGCTGTTGGGTAAGAAACAGTGTTGAGAAACAGATGCTAATGGATGGTTGACATTGAATCTCAAATGGTTTCCAGGTGGTTGATATGGACTTTTAGTTGGTTTCAGTGGTGTTGCTATGTCTTCAGAAGTAGTTGCAGGTGCTTAGCAGTTGCTGTGCTGTTGAAGGTGATTCCTATGATGTTGATAGCTAGTTGATATGACACCTCAAGCAGTTTCTATGTGGTTGATGTGGTGTTACATGGCTTTTAGGTAAGAAACAGTGAACGGGCAGGTGTTCCAGCACCCAGTACCTTTAGCATTGGCGAATGGTGACATTTTGTTGAGTAAGAAAAAGTGGAGAGAAACAGATTTTAATGGGTGGTTTCTTGAGGCAAGTCAAATCAAGAGTCAAGAGATTTCTGTTAAATCTCAAGTAGTTCCCAGGTGGTTGATGTGGTGTTGTAAGGCTGTTGCTAGCTAAAAGATGTAGGTCGCTGTTCGCTGTTGATATGGTCTTGCTATATCTACAAAGGTGTCTTTAAGTGCTTAGCCGTTTCCATGTTACTCAAGCAGTTTTTAGGTGGTTGATGTGGTGTCGCTCAGCTTTTAGGTAAGAAACAGTGAACAGACAGGTGTTCCAGCACCCAATACCTTTAGCATTGGCGCATGTTGACATTTTGTTGAGTAAGTTGTTTGCAGTGCCGCGCTAAAAGCCGTCGTTAGTGCTGTGATGTGTCGTGAGCTAATTGGCCATAAGTCAGGGTTTTGACATTACTGTGGCGGCAGCTATTTTCCCGGAGGCGAATATTGTTGATTTGTGGACGCGGACAAGCTGCACCATCAGCTTCACGCAAAGCCCTTAGTAGGCGTTTTTTAGCGAAACATGCTATAAACTCTGCCGAAGCTGCCTGACATTTAAACAGCCGATGTTTGCTGATTGTATGCGTCTGCGGTGCCTGGAGATGTATTATTATTATTATTATTATTATTGTTATTTTTGCCTGTTTGTATATTTATTTATATATTTCGACTTTTCTTTTTTCTTTTCCGTCCTCAGGAGCTCTGCAGATCGAGAACAGCGAAGAGTCGGACCAGGGGAAGTACGAGTGTGTGGCGATGAACAGCGCCGGGACCCGGTACTCCGCACCCGCCAACCTCTACGTCCGCGGTAAGAACTCTTATCTCCGAGACGTCACAAAAGTTTCGGTTTATCTATGACTTTTTCCTCTTTTGCTGGAACTTCCTTTCTACATTCAAACACTTATTCCCTTTATTATATACAAACAGTACTACAGTACCAGTCAAAAGATTGGCCACGCCCACTCGTATTATAATTGTATATAGAGTTAGTTACAGGAAGACACCCCCTCACTAAACACTGACTTTATTAATGTGTATTTGGGTTTATTTTTTTTATGTTATATAGAGTTAATTACAGGTAGACACTCTCACTGATCACTGACTTTATTAATGTTTATTTGGGTTTACTATTCTAATGTTATATAGAATTAATTCCAGGTAGACACTAACTCTCACTGATCACTATACAATATTAGAATATGAAACCCAAATAAACATTAATAAGGTCAGTGGTCAGTAAGGATGAGTGTCTACCTGTAATTAACTCTATATAACATTAGTATACTAAACCCAAATAAACTTAAAGAATAAAGTCAGTGTTCAGTGAGAGTATCTACCTGTATATAACTCTATAAATGTTTATTTGGGTTTAGTATTCTAATGTTATATAGAGTTAATTACAGGTAGATACTCTTACTGATCACTGACTTTATACACCATTAGAATATGAAACCCAAAAAACAATAAAGAATAAAGTCAGTGATCAGTGAGAGTATCTACCTGTAATTAACTGTATATAACATTAGAATACTAAACCCAAAATAAACATTAATAAAGTCAGTGATCAGTGAGAGTATCTACCTGTAATTAACTCCACTAATGTTTTTTAGGGTTTAGTATTCTAATGTTATATAGAGTTAATTACTGGTAGATACTCTCACTGATCACTGACTTTATTAAAGTTTATTTTAGTTTAGTATTCTAATGTTATATAGAGTTAATTACAGGTAGACACTAATTCTCACTGATCACTGAATTTATTGATGTTTATGTGGGTTTAGTATTCTAATGTTATATATAGTTAATTACAGGTAGACGTGTGTTGGGCGTGTCTAAACTCCTGCTCAGTACTGTGCTGCTGTATGATTGGCCGGTTCTATGCCCCGCCCCTGGAGTTGTGCCAGCTCTTTTTGTATCTCAGTTTCTCCTCCAGCCTGGGTAACATTGCTGTTCAGGATCCTGTAGGGGTTGATTGATGGCGTGGAGATGTTTTGATTGTCTGTGTGGGCGGGTCTTCTGTTGTTGACGGTATTGGAATACTCAGTGTTTGGTTGTCGTGGTTGTTGTTGTTGCTCGGCAACGCGGTTGCCCGTATGAAAGGTAAAACCGAGGTCACAGCAGAACTTTATAATTTTCTTCTCTTTCACTTTAACGTTTAGTTTCTCACGGCTGTTGTTATTAGTTTATTTTGATATATAAAAAAGATAATAATGCAAATTCTTATTCTAAAGCATTAATAATACAATAAACATAAAATCTATAATACAGTTCTAAGATTAATTTCAATTGTGAATTGTTTAGATACATTTTTAGATGCATTTTTGTTTTTATTTTAGATCATTTTATTCATAGTTTAATCCCAGTTAACATGACATGTTATTACGCAAAAAAAAAAACATAATAAATTGTTAATAAACAATAAAAACAGCGGGAATCTTCAGTATAATGACCCCTGTTTAACACAGTGCATTGTTTATGTGGTAACCATTGATTAAATTAAATAATATGAGCAACATGACTGTCAGTATCTCAATTTTACAAAAATGTGAAACTCATATATTATATAGATGTATTAAACACAGAGTCATCTATTTTAAGTGTTTATTTATTTTATATATTTTATGATTATGAAGCTTACAGACAATAAAAACTCAAAAATCAGTGTCTCAGAAAATTAGAATATTAGAATATTATATAATAAGACCAATTGGTACTTTTGGCTTTAGTGTGGGCAGTGTGCCAAGTCCTGCTGGAAAATGAAATCCTCATCTCCATAAACCATCACTGATTGGTGGAAACTTCACACTAGACCTCGAGCAGTTTGGACTGTGTGTCTCTCCACTCTTCCTCCAGACTCTGATCCCTTCATTTACTTAAAATGAAATGTAAAATTTACTGATGATCAGTGATGGTTTGTAGAGTCATGTCTGTCATCTGCTGGTGTTGATCCACTGTGTTTTTATTATCAAGTCTAAAGTCAGTGCAGTTTTGTTTTCCCACAAAATCTTACAGCACTTCATATCTTACAGCTTCCCTCTGCTACTGACAACTTTTATAGAGATGCGGATTGAATTTTCCAGCAGGATTTGACACACTGCCCACACTGCCCAAAAAAAGTACCAATTGGTCTTATTATATAATATTCTAATTTTCGGAGACACTGATTTTTGGGTTTTCATAGGCTTTAAGCTTCATAATCATCAACAATAAAAGAAATAAAGGCTTAAAAAAGATCAATCTGTGTTTAATACATCTATATAATATAAGAGTTTCACATTTTCAACTGAATTACTGAAATTAAGACACTTTTTAACGATAGATTTGTCTCGTAGCTACTCAGAACCATAGTGTTAGCGCTGTCCGGGTCATTTCGGAACCGGTTGTACAGGCGGGGAGAAGGACGGATGGATGGAGGAATGGATGGAGGGAGGGGTTGGTAAGCGGTAGAGAGGGTAAACAGAGGCAGCTGCAGTATTAACCCTGGGATTTGCACTATAATAGTGAGCGTATTGTGTATTAAACACTGTTGTTGTGGGTGTAAACGGTTTTCCATGCAGGTAATAACAGGAGATTAGGGCACCGAGCCAGAACCGCCCGGAGACACTGACGCCACACCGCCACCCTGCAGTTCTCACGCTAACGCTAAAGAGCTAGCATCACTGCTACAGTATATACATGCAGTATATTATATATATATATATACAGCTCTGAAAAAAATAAGAAAGCACTTAAAATTATGAGTTTCTCTGATTTTACCAAATTAAAAATATCTGGAATATAATCAAGGGGAAGATGGATGATCACAAGCCATCAAACCACCAAACTGAACTGCTTGAATTTTTGCACCAGGAGTAAAGCAGCATAAAGTTATCCAAAAGCAGTGTGTAAGACTGGTGGAGGAGAAGAACATGATGCCAACCAACAAGGGATATTCCACCAAATATTAATTAATTCCTGAACTCTTATAACTTATAACTTGAAAAATTTCTCATTTTCTGTAAATAAATGCTCTAAATGAGAATATTTTTATTTGTAATTTGGGAGAAATGTTGTTTGTAGTTTATAGAATAAAACAACAATGTTCATTTTACTCAAACATAAACCTATAAATAGCACAATCAGAGAAACTGATTCAGAAACTGAAGTGATCTCTTCATTTTTTCCAAAGCTGTATTATATATAATATACGTATAGTATATACATATTCCATTTTAACTCTTTATCTCGTTACCTCCTAGAATGGAGTGTAAATTGATGGATTATTCAATATCTACTAGGGATTTACCAGATTATAATACGCCCGAAATTCTGAAATTATTAAGTGAAAAAGCCAAATAATTTATGTGAAACACTCACATTTAATTTTTGATGATGCAAAAAATCAAATTGCAGCAAGTGTTGAGTGAGTTTTGCTTTGTCAATTAAAAAAAAAGTTCTTTAAATGTTGTTCTGGGTTCTTTTGGGACCTCCTGGATGAGTTCTTCATGCCCTTTTGGAGTAATTTCTTTCAGTCGACCAGCCGGTCGCTCCTGGGAAGGTTCACCAGTGTTCCATTTGTTTTTTCTCCATTAGTGAATAATAATAGTGAATCACTGTGGCTCTCCGGAGTCCAAAAGCTTTAGAAACAAATGACTTTATAATCTTTTCCAGACTGATAGATGATCAATAACTTTTTGTTTTTCTCATCTGTTTTTGATCTGATTTCTTCAGATCAGGGTATAATAATAATGTGCTGCTTTTTGAGATCTTTTATCTGCTTCATGTTGTCTGGTTGTGGTTAGTAGTGAAATTGATTAATCACAATTAATTTATGGGGGCAAACACTTTTTCACACAGGGCTAGATTGGTTTTAATAGTTTTTTTTTTCGCTTATAATATAAAATAATCATTTAAAAAGTATTTTTTATATTCACTCTGATGATATTTGTCTGATATTAAAGTTTGTTTGATCATTTAAAAAAATGTAAGTATGACAAAAATGCAAAAACAGAAATACGTTTTCACGCCACTGTAAATAAATAAATTGTACATATATACAGTATATATGTACATATAGTACAGTATCACATGCAGACGCAGGTCTGGGTGTCTTGACCTTCCCACGACTTCCCGAGGTTTGAGGTTTGTATGTTCATGTCCAAACATCTACAGTACGTCTGATAGATGTGAACACCACGTTAACCACCGTCCGTCTGATTCACGCCTGTGTGTTTCTCTCTGTTGTCTCATTCTGTCTCCATTTGTCTCCATTTCTGCTCCATCACTCATAAACTCACCCCTCAGGTCAGCGTGAAGGTCAGTTCTCACACTGTTAACCCTCTGTTTCTCTTTTACAGCTGAGTACACCATATCAACCACCCGCCCCGCCCCCAAATCCCTACATCCCTTACCAACCAGAATAACCTGCCTGACCCCTGTGCTTCATTTTAACAGTTTTTATTATTTTATTATTTATTATTATTATTATTTTTCCAGAATGTGCCCTGCATTAGCCTGAACCCAAATCCCAATATTTAGTATTAATTTAATTTCGATTAATTTTATTAATTTGTTTATGCAGTACACACCCTGTTTTTATATGACTGCAATAGTATTACAACAAAATATATTTATATATATATATATATATATATAGCTCTTAATTAAAGGAAATGCACCGCCACGTCTCTCTAATTTGCATGCTGAAGCGCTGGCGCTATTTTCCCGTGATACTGTGTTCATGTTTTTATTTAGTCATAGTTATCACCTTGAACTCAGTTAGCACTGCATACATTTCCTCTCACTTCATCTCCACTGTCTCTTCACTCGTCTGTGCATTCAGCCGGTGTCAGAATGCAACACATACATGTATATTTATATATGTGTATATATATATTTATTGAAACCGGCTGATATTTCTATAAATTAGCTAATAAGATTATATCCGCTAATTAAGGATTACAGCAGCTCTGTGTGAGGCTCATTATAAAGGCTATTTGGTGACTCGATGGTCCTGCATTTATAGACGCCAGAGTAACTATATTCAGCCCATAGAGTGAGTAGCTATTAGCACAGCAACTCAGCAGAGCTAACAAACACCACTAACCTCATACACCATAAAACACCTTCTACCTCTCTCTCTTTCTTCCTTTTTCAGTTTCTTTCTTTCTTCCTTAATCTTTTTCTTTCTTTTTCCTTCGTTCTTTTTTTCTCTTTACCTCTCTCTATCCCTACTTAACTCTCTCTCTTTCTTCTTCAGTTTGTTTTAATACTTTCTCTATTCATTTCTTCCCTTTTCAGTCTCTTACATTCTTACTTTCTGTCCTTCTCAATCTCTTTACTTCTCTCTTTATCCCTCTCTCTCCCCCTTTCTTCTGTTTTCAGTCCGTTTCTACCTCTCTCTATCCTTTCTTTCTTTCTTTTTTTTCTCAATCTCTTTACCTCTCTCTACATCCCTCTCTCTCTCTCCCTTTCTTAATTTTTAGTCTGGTTCTACCCCTCTCTCTATCCCTACCTAACTCTCTCTCTCTCTTTTTCTTTCTTTCTTTCTTTCTTTCTCAATCTCTTTACCTCTCTCTACATCCCTTTGTTTATTTTTAGTCTGGTTCTACTCTTCTTTCTATCCCTACCTAACTTTGTTTGTTTGTTTCTTTCTTTGTTTCGTTCTCAATCACTTTATTTTTCTCCTTTTTCAGTCTATTTCTTTCTTTCTTTCTTTCTTTCTTAATCACTTCATTTCTCTCTTTATCCCTTTCTTTTTCCTTTTCTTCCTTTTTCAGTCTCTTGCTTTCTTTCTTTCTTTCTTTCTTTCTTTCTTTCTTTCTTAATCACTTCATTTCTCTCTTTATCCCTCTCTCTTTCCTTTCCTTTCCTCTTTGTGTCTTTACCTATCCCCCCCCCCTCTCTCTCTCTCTCTCTCTCTCTCTCTCTCTGGTCTCGGTAAAACGTAACATTGCGCTGCTCTTTTTCGTCTCCATGGGAACCCTTTTTACCATCGGCTTATCTGCATATCAGAGAGAGAGAGAGAGAGAAAGAGAGTGAGAGAGAGACAGAGAAAGAGAGAGAGAGAGCAATAGTGAACAATGTGTGTCCCACGGCCCTTTTGACAGGGGCGCAATCCAGCAGCTGATTCACATCACCACACACACACACACACACACACACTACACACACACACACACACACACACACACACTACACACACACACACACACACTCCTACATCTAACAGAGCTGATCTCCACACACTGCCGCTTGCTTATGCTCTGCTTATACAGTTATAAGGAAAAGTAATCGAACCTTTGGGATTATACCTGAATTTCTGCATAAATTGGTAATTAAATGTGTTCTGATCTTCATTTACGTCACAACAATAGACAAACACAGTCTGCTTAAACTAAAACCACACAAAATATATCATATATTTGCATGGTTTTATTGAACACAACATGTTAACATTTACAGTGAGGTGTGGTAAAGTCCTGTAAAGATGACTGCAAGAGCACAGCACATGCAGAATGATCAATGAGGTGAGGAAGAATCCTTCCTAGAGTGTCAGCTGAAGACTGAATACAGAAATCTCTGGCATATGTTAACAACATTTTTGACATTTTTATTGACAAATCTACAATAAGTAAAACATTAAACAAAAATGGAGTTGATTGGAGGACACTACGGAGGAAGACACTGCTGTTTGCAAAAGAGCACCTGGATGTTCCGCTACTGCACTACTGGCTAAATATACTACGGTGGACAGATGAAACCAAAATTGAGTTGTTTGGAAGTAACACACAAAACACTATGTGTGGAGAAACAAGAAACAGCACACCATCATCAAAACCTTAAAACTCATCCCAACTGTGAAACATGGTGGAGGGGGCATCATGGTTTTGGCCTGCTTTGTCAACTAGTTATTAAATCCAAAGGTTCACAAAGGTTTTTTTTTTTTTTTCCCTGAGTGTGATTGTTAACATGTTGTGTTCAATAAAAAAAACATGCAAACATATATATATATATATATATTTTTTTTTTGTGTGGTATTAGTTTAAGCTTAGTTAAAGCAGACTGTGTTTGTCTATTGTTGTGACGTACATGAAGATCAGAACACATTTGAATAAATCAAAAAGGGTTCACATACTTTTTCTTGCAACTGTATATAATACTTTCTATATGTGTCCAAATACTTTTGGACTCTGATTCTAAGGAAGTTACTTTCTGTTGCAGTGCGGAGGGTCCCGCCCCGTTTCTCCATCCCACCGACCAATCAGGAGGTGATGCCGGGGGGCAGCATTAACCTGACCTGCGTGGCGGTGGGGGCGCCCATGCCCTACGTGAAGTGGATGGTGGGTGAGGTGGAGCTCACTAAGGAGGAGGAGATGCCCATCGGCAGGAACGTTCTGGAGCTCACCAACATCCGCCAGTCTGCCAACTACACCTGCGTCGCCATCTCCTCCCTGGGCATGGTGGAGACCGTGGCACAGGTCACGGTTAAAGGTAAACACTATATATTTACTACCTACATACACTGTACCAGCAGTTATTATATATATTTACTGAGTTTAGAGTATTGCAATATGTATATCACCTTGCTTTGGGTATCGCTATATATCACCTTGCTATATATCCCTTTGTTTAGAGTATCAGAGTATCGTAGTATATTGCCATGCTACTGCAATATATGACCTTGCTAATATGTGTTTTGCAATATGTTGACTTGCTGAGAGTATCACTTTAAATAACCTTTGCATTGCTTGAGTACTGCAGTATATTGCCTTTGTGTAGATTGTGTATATTGCAATATGTATATCACCTTGCTTAGGGTATCAGAATATATGTCACAATATATCACCTTGCTTTAGAGTATTGCAATATATCACCTTGCTAAGAATATTGTAATATAACCCTTTGCTTTGAGCATTACTACATATTAGCTTGCTGAAAGTATCACAATATAATTTTGGTAAGAGTATCATAATAAAATAGCTTTTTTATCGTATAGTAAGTATTGCAATATGTATGTGCATATGAATATTACAATATATCACCTTGCTTTAGTGCATAGCAACATATCACCATGCTTAAAGTACAATTTGCAATATACTGTATTTATTGCAAAATATCACCTTGCTTTAGAGTTTTGCAATATACTGTATTTATTGCAATATATCACCTTGCTTTAAAATATTGCAACATATCACCATGCTTAAAGTATTACAATACAATGCCTTGCTTTGTGTAACACATTTTCTGTATTTACTGCAATATATCGTTTTGCTTTACAGTTTTTCAATGTACTGTATTTATTGCAGCATATCACCTCGCTTTAGAGTATTGCAATATGCGTATTGTAATATATCCCCTTGCTTTAGAGTATTGCAACATATTGTCATGCCTAAACTATCCCAATATATCGTTTTGCGTTGAGTATCACACCTAAAGATCTTGTGTAAAGTATCACAATATATTGCTTTGTTTAGAATATCACAATATATACAATATATATTGCAATATGTATTACAAATGATCTGCTTGCTTGGCATATCATAATGTAATTTTGCTCTCCTCAAGAGTATTGCAGCATATCTCCTTGCTTTAAATATACCTCAATATATATTGCAATATATCGAGTCTTATCCCATAAGGCTCTTGGCAGTGCACGGTGGTGTTTGGGTCTCTGTTCTGATAGATTACACATGTATTATGGGATGTTGGTTCAGTGCTGGTTTGATTGTGAGGTTCTGCAGCTCGTTCTTCTAAACGAAGCCCTGCAGCCCCTCGGGTTCTGACCCGCTGTTTGAGAACCCGGTCAGATACGGCTGAAATATATATCAGAAATATATCAGACACTGGCCGGGTGTGCACTGGGGGCTTCTGGGAGGCGCAGGCTTTATACTGGGGCTGCTGGGAAATGAAAGGCTGTGCTGCTCTTTAGATTATTCTGAGCGGGTGTTTACCCACAGCAGCTGCAGCCGGGCCGAACCGGTCCCACCAGACCTTTCAGAGTCCAACCAGACGCCGGCCCACGTCCCACAAGCACACACACACACACACACACTCACACACACCATACACACACACACACACGGCCTGCATTATCAACCGCTGCCTGTATTGATTGCACTTTGCACTTCACCAATCAATATAGACCTGCAGAATGTCACAGACATTTATCTGGATGCTAGGGGCTAATCTTAGCGTCAATGTTGTAAGCGTACGTATTTGTGTGTGTGTGTGTGTGTGTGTGTGTGTGTGTGTGTTCTCTCATCTGTGTTTGCTATCTGTCATCTTTCATCTGTCAGCTTGTCCAGGTTTGGTGTCCTGAACATTGCGTCGTTATTATTTATTGATACAGAAGTTTGTGTTTGTCGAAAAACTGTCTGAAAAGTTTCTGGGTGCCAAAATATTATATACATATATATATATACAGCTCTGAATCAGTTTCTCTGATTTTGCTATTTATAGGTTTATGTTTGAGTAAAATGAACATTGTTGTTTTATTCTATAAACTACAGACAACATTTCTCCCAAATTCCAAATAAAAATACTGTCATTCATAAAGTTTTAAGAGTTCAGAAATCAATATTTGGTGGAATAACCCTGGTTGGTTTTTAATCACAGTTTTTTTTTCATGCATCTTGGCATCATGTTCTCCTCCACCAGTCTTACACACTGCTTTTGGATAACTTTATGCTGCTTTACTCCTGGTGCAAAAATTCAAGCAGTTCAGTTTGGTGGTTTGATGGTTTGTGATCATCCATCTTCCTCATGATTTTATTCCAGAGGTTTTTCTAACTGGTCTCTTATTATTTTTTTTTTCCAGAGCTGTATTTATATATGTATATATGTACTATTTATGCTACACCATATCACACTTCTCCAGCTGGCAATCCAGTGGATGAATCTGTTTTTCCAGTTGCAAGTAGAACAGTAATTTGAAGGAGTTTGACTGCATTGTGCCAATCATAAGGTTTGGCTGAGGGGGGATAATGGTACGGGCTAGGCCCTTCCCTTTAGTTCCAGTGAGTTCCAAGGATCTCTCTCTTAAATACATTTTGAGCAATTTTATGCTCCCAAATTTAAAGCAACAGTTTGGAGACTACTTTTCTTCCCTGTTTCTCAGGAGGTTCTGAGTAATTTTCTATTTTATGGGGGGGTTTTTATCCTCTGTTATTTTATTCCCGTCCAGAACGATCATGTAGGTGTTTTTCTCAGACGTCTTCTGATAAATAAATTACAGGCTGAATTATCTTTTGTTTTTCTCTGAACTCCGTGCTCCTCCGGTAATTTTAGTCCTGTCGGGACGCACATCCCTGAGTTTCGTCTCCTTGCGTTTAATAAAATAGCTATTTGTCCACTTTGGGTGCGCGTTTCCACAGAGATCTACGTAAAAAAAAAAACACAACAGCAAGTGGAAATGGAGGAGCTACTGAACGCTGTGATGTCATGTGACCGAAAAAAAAAAAAAACCTAATAAAAAAACTCACTGGTCCTCCTGTTTTTTTAATTGCAGTCCGGATTCAGGAGTTTTATCACTAAAGAGTAGAAAAGTAAAATATTTTAAACAGACGAGTGGAGACTGAGAGCCAGACCATCTCGTCTGGAGGAATAATCATAAATTCAAATAAACACACTCCTAAACCTCGCGGAAAGCTTTTACTGGAGAGATGAAGCTGTTATACCCACATCATATTAAACCCTATAGATTTTGAATAGAATGTGACTCAAATCCATATATATATATATATATATATATATATATATGAGTAAAGAAGTGTGTAGAGGTTTGCACACTCTTCTGATTAAAAGTATGTGTGTGTGTGTGTTTGTGTGTTTGTGTGTGTGTATGTTTATGTGTGTGTGTGTGTGTGTGTGTGTGTGTGTTCACTGTCATTTGCATACTGTTTTATTTCTCACTTTCGTCTCCATTTCAATTAACCTCCATCTGGCCAACCTCACAGATTCTAACTTCTCAGGTTTGTCTCCTCCACTTTCACTCACTCTCAACTCACCTGTGTTCACCTGTTTTCATTTGTGTTTAGCTCTGTTTATCTGTGTTCACCTGTGTTCACCTGTTTTCATTTGTGTTTAGCTCTGTTTATCTGTGTTCACCTGTGTTCACCTGTTTTCATTTGTGTTTAGCTCTGTTTACCTGTGTTCACCTGTGGTTACCTGTGTTCACCTGTGTTTACCTGTGTTCACCTGTGTTCACCTGTGTACCTCTGTTTACTTGTGTTTAACTGTGTTCACTTCTATTTAGCTCTGTTTACCTGTGTTCACCTGTTTTCATCTGTGTTCTACTGGTTTCACCTGTGTTCATCTATGTTCACCAGTTTTCACCTGTGTTTTGTTTACCTCTGTTCACCTGTGTTCACCTATGTTTAGCACTGTTCAGCTGTGTTCACCTCTGTTTAGCTCTGTTCACCTATGTTCACCTGTTTCCATCTGGGTTCATCTATGTTCACCTGTTTTCACCTGTGTTCTCTTTACCTTTGTTCACCTGTGTTCACCTGTTTTCACCTCTGTTTGCCTCTGTTTACCACTGATCACCTCTGTTCGCCTCTATTCACCTTTGTTCACTCATGTCTTTTTTACCTGTTTTCACCTGTGTTTATCTATGATCACCTGTTTTCACCTGTTTTCATGTGTTTACCTGTGTTCACCTCTGTTTGCCCCTGTTCACCTCTGTTCACCTGTGTTCACTTGTGTGCAACTCTGTTCACATGTTCACCTTTTCTCACCAGTTTTCATCTGTGTTCAACTGGTTTCATCTGTGTTCACCTAGGTTCAGCTGTTTTCACATATGTTTACCTGTGTTTACCTGTTTTCACCTGTGTTGTTTTTAGTTATTGTTTGTCTGGTTATTTTATGTATTTTGTTCTGTACACTGTGAAAATGTTTGAATGTTTTAACTTACACTACCGAGCTGTTTTAAAAGAGACAAATATATGTTTGTGATTATTGATTATTGATCATTAATCCAATAGAGTAATATTAATTGAATACAGCGCAGTGAGTTTACTATTCTTTATTCAGTTTACTTACTTAGGTTAACTTCCCTCAACTTTTCCATCTAAACAACACACACACACACACACACACACACAGCAGCATTTTAAACTCCTGCCTGTATTGATTGCACTTTACACCTCGACAATCAATATAGACCTGCAGAATGTCACAGACATTTATCTGAAGTCCAGCCGCAAAATCCTACAGACATAACAACCTGTCTGTCTGTCTGTCTGTCTGTCTGTCTGAGTGTCTACTTATAATTAACTCTATATAACATTAAAGCAAACCTGAATAAATACATTACTGATTTTATGTTTGTTTGGGTTTAGTATTCTAATGCTATATAGAGTTAATTTTACAGGTAGACACTCACACTCACTGACCACTGACTTTATAAACATATATATATATATATATATATATATATATATATATATATATATATATATCTTTATGTTTATTTAGGTTTAGTATTCCAATGTTATATAGAGTTAGTTTTACAGGTAGACACTCTAATCTCACTGATCCCTGACTTTATTCTTTATGTTTATTTAGGTTTAGTATTATAATGTTGTATAGAGTTAGTTTTACAGGTAGACACTCTCACAGACTACTGACCTTTTTTCTTCTTTAACCCGTTCAGCTCTTCCTAAACCCCCGACGTCTTTGACGGTGACGGAAACGACGGCGACCAGCGTGACCCTGACGTGGGACTCCGGGAACCCCGAACCCGTCTCGTATTATATGATCCAGTACCGGTCCAAAGCCACGGACAACAGCTTCCAGGAAGTGGACGGCGTGGCGACGACGCGCTACAGCATCGGCGGGCTCAGCCCGTACTCTGAGTACGAGTTCCGGGTCATGGCGGTCAATAACATCGGCCGCGGTCCCCCCAGCGACCCCGTGGAGACCCGGACCGGCGAGCAGGCACCATCCTCGCCGCCCCTCAGCGTCCAGGCCCGCATGCTCAGCGCCAGCACCATGCTGGTCCAGTGGGAACCGCCGGAGGAACCGAACGGCCAGATCCGAGGATACAGGATCTACTACACCACCGACCCGGACGCCCAACTCAGCGCCTGGCACAAACACAACACCGACGACAGCCGTCTCACCACCATCTCCGGCCTCATCACAGACGTCACCTACAGCCTCCGCGTCCTCGGCTTCACCTCTGTCGGGGACGGACCTCCGTCAGACGTCCTGCAGGTCAAGACTCAGCAGGGAGGTGTGTTAACTTCTTTATATATTTATTAGGTGTATATACACTGTTATAAAAGTGTCCTTTTCTTTTGACACACAGTTTTAACTTGTATTAAGCGCTATTTCCACCAGTTCTGTAAGACCAGAGTAAAACAAATAAAAAAAATAATGTTAAAGGATGTTTGTTTTTTCCTAAATCAAATTGTTACTTTAGTTGCTTATTTCATAACTTAGTTACTTTTTTAGTTAATTGATAATTTTACTCACTTACTTAATTACTTTTTTCAGTTAAATAGCTACTTAGCTTGTTAGTTTCTCATTTAGTTACTTATTTTGTTACTTTATTAGTTATTTGATAAGTTACTTTGTTAATTACTCAGTTAGATATTTAGTTACTTTGTAAGTTAGTTAGGTTACGTAGTTATGTGTAGTTAGTTGTTGCTTGTTTTAGTTACTCATGTAATTAGTTACTTATTTACTTTGTTAGTAGTTAATTATTTGCGTTCTGCACTGCGTATAATCAGTATAATGAATATGACAAGTGATGATCTGGGTTGTTTAGTTCCAGCTCAGCCGTCCGGGTTCGAGGCCGAGACGGAACTGGACACTCGGATCATGCTGAAGTGGCTCTGGCCCGTCCAAGATCCCATCACCAAATATGAGCTCCAGTACTGGGAGGACGGATCAGACAGCAAGGTAACTGATACTGATACACATACTTTCAGTTCTCTATACTCTATATACTTACTCTGTACTATTTCCATACTATCTATACTCTCTATACTATCCATACTCTTTATACTCTCTATACTCTCTCTATACTATCTATACTCTCTATACTATCCATACTCTTTATACTCTCTATACTCTCTCTATAGTATCTATACTATCTATAATGTCTACACTATCTTATTCTCTATATTTCCCTATACTATCTATACTTTCTCTACTATCCGTACTATCTCTGTACTGTCCATACTCTCTATACTATCTATACTCTCTATAATATCTGCACTTGTTTTACTATCTATACTATCTATGCTTTCTATACTGTCCATACTATCTATACTATCTATATTCTACTCTCTATACTCTCTGTACTATCTATACTATCTCTATACTATCTATACTCTATTCTATACTATCTGTACTCTCTGTACTCTCTATACTATCGATTCCCTCTATTCCATCTATACTATCTATACTCAATACTCAATAGTCTTTGTACTATTTATACTCTCTATACTTTTTATACTAATTATACTCTCTATTCTATCTATACTATCTATATTATCTATACTCTCTATGCTGTCTCCTTTTGTACTCTTTATACTTTATACTCTGTCTATGCTCGGTTTACTCTCTCTCGTTTCATACTCTTTCATACTCATTTTCTCTCTTTATATACTTTATGTACTATTTCTATACTTGCTATACTCTCTATACTCTCTTTCTATGCTCTCTATACTCTGTCTCGGTCTCTCTCTCTTTCTCTCTCTCTGTATGTATGGGGTAAATATGTGTATATGGGGGGTGTATTGAGTGTATATGTGGGATGTACTGGGTGTAGTGTGACTGTGGGCCATGGCTGCGAATCAAAGATAGCGAGAATTGACGTTCTGCAGGACGGCCGCAGGCAGTGCGGGACTCTGGAAGTGGGTTGATTTGCAGAATTTTCCCTGCAGATTGTTGTTTGGTGTTAAAGGACGGGCATGTTAATGGATGCCTGCTCTGCTGTCAGCGGGTAAATGGTGTGGCATTTGAAGGAGACAGTGTTTCTGGCCAAACCGAGAGCTGATGGCGTCCGGATGCTCTGATCAGTTATTATTTCGGCTGCTGCGGCGACGCTACACTCATGCTGCGCGTTCGGCAGCGGGAAGTAAGATATCAGGGAATGACTGTAGGTTGTTTGGTCACGGGCGAGAGATAAGGAAGCCTTTGAGAAGTGAGCGAAGGGCGAGCGAAGTTTTAAAGGACCCGTATCCTGCAGCCGGTGATTAGGTCATCACCATCATCTGCAGTTTACAGTGTGAACTCTTCAGTCCAGCTCAAAGGCAGGATTGAAGCGATCAGCATGAGGCCTCCATACTCAAACCTGATAATTGTTGGATCCAAAATAGAACCTGAATTTGTCACTAAAGACGATATGTTTCCAGTTTGTAGTTTGTAGTCTCTAATTTACCTCTTTATTTGACTTTATTTGACTTTATATTTTAGCCTGTCCACTTATCAGTTTATTCAGGTTTTTGGTATTTCTTCTTAATTAAATTTGATATAGTCTGTCTTTCTAATGCTTTATCATTATATTTCAATTGATCTGTTTATGAAAATGAGGTTTATCCTAAAAAAAACATAAAGATTGATTGATTGATCTCAAAGTCGGTCAATTGGCCATAATGTATAGTCATGTTTATCCATACTACCCAAATATTGACCCAGTATCTAATTAGACCATAACTTTATAATTTGGCTTATGTGTCAATACATATATAATCAGATTACTGCAGTGTAATTAGTGTAAAAAGCACAGTCTCTGATATGAATTATTGAAGTTACACATATCTAGCACCTTTCTAGACACCCAAGGACTCTTTACAATTACTTTATACACAAGAAGTGGCAGCCAATCATGGACAGCATACTCTCAACTGGAAACCACCGTCCACCTGGTGGACTGCATCCATCACTAAAGAGTTATTGGTGTAAAAATAGAGGTTTCTTTGCATGGGTGACGCTATACCCATATCTCTTGCACTGTGGCCTGTTGAAAGCATCGACTAAAAGTACTGTTTTAGTGAAAGGCCTTCTCTTAATGCTTCAGCATACCAACTGATATTGAAGAATATCATGACTCCAATCCATGACTTTAAAGAAACAGTTTGGGGACGACTTTCCTTACCTGTTTCAACATGATTACATCTATATGCGGGTAAAGAAGTGTGTAAAGGTTTGCACACTCTTCTGATAAAAACTGTGTGTGTTTACTGTTGTTTTCACACTGTGTTATTTCTCACTCTCGTCTCCATTTCAATTAACCTCCGGCCAACCTCACAGAATGAAACTCAGGTTTGTCTCCTTGACTTTCATTCACTCTTAACTCACCTATGTTCACCTGTTTTCACCTGTGTTGTTAATGGTTATTATTTGTCGTGTTTTGTCTTATTTTATGTATTTTGTTCTGAAAGTGTTTTGTATGTTTTAACTTAAAGGTCTCATTCCATTGTTTTTTCATTTATTTTAAAATGTCTAGTTGTGGTCTCTATTATGAATGAATGCCATGTGAGCTGTTTTTTTTATTAAAAAAAAAAAAATTCCGGTGATCCAGTATAACACAGCTTTAGTCCGGTTGAGGAGTGGGCATGGAGAAACGATAGGATTTCCGCTCTTGCTCATGAATATTCATACATAAATACAAACATTGCCTCTAATTGGCTAACAGCACTGCGACACCAGAAGTCAGCGAGACGGACAACAGTTAGAAATGTTTTAAAATAAAGACATTTTTACACTAATAACAGTCTTTGCAATGTCATATGTTACTTTACAACATGTGTAATAATGTCCTGCTAAGTGCAGTTCAGCCACTGATCTAGTCTTAGAGTCTCTGTAAAACACCAAATCCACCGGAGATCCTATTTAAACCTATAGTTTCCTTACACACAGAGGTGGGTAGTCCAGGTCCAGAAAGTAAAAATCCACCTCGTGGTTTTGTTGGCTGAACCATAGCAGATGTGCCCAGGCAGTTGGAACAAAACCCCGGGGTGGATTTTTTTTTACTTTCTGGGTCCGGACTACCCTGGAACTCGGTTTTATGTTTCATTTCACACCGGATTTCTTCTTTAAAACTTAATTATTAAAACTCTTTCCCTTCTGAAAACTGGGTAGTGTGATTTACAAACTCTTTACTTTTTTAAATTTATGTTATTTTTCTTCCCTCAGATCCTGGTGACCTTCGATCCGGCTGGTTTCTACGCAGTGGAAGGTCTAAAACCCGATACGCTCTACAAGTTCTCCCTGGCGGCTCGATCCGACATGGGCCTGGGGGTCTTCACCAAGCCCATCGAAGCCAGAACCGCCCAATCCAGTGAGTTCTCTTCTTTTTCTTGGTTTATTTGGTATATTTTTGACTAACGTAGTAAAACCATCGGCTGCTCGGGTTGGCTCGAGGTGTACAGAACCAGAACCACACCTCCCCCACCCCCCACTTTCCTTTCGCTAGCCTTTGTCTGCTGTCTCCACCATTAATTACCCCTCACTTCTGAGCCAGGGAGTACCTTTGTTCACTGACAAGGGCAGAAGGTACGTTTGCTGCTTTGATTCGCTTTAGAAAGACGAGCTATCGATGCGTCCATGCCTGTGATGTTAACAACCAGAGCAGCTGGAGATCTTCATCTTCATCTCCAGGGCAGAGTGCTGGCGTCTAGATCAGCTAATCTTTTTTTATTTTAATGTTAAAATAACATTTTAATACCAAGAACGAAATGTGCACTATTTCAGCAGGACAATACCAAAAATACGTCTTAAATTCAGTTCTGAATTGTAGATTAATACTAAAGCCATCCAAACTATGAAGAAAAACATACTAAACTATTTAGGAAACGAAAAACAAATGTTAAACAAACCAGACTATATGTTTCATATTTTCTCAGTCAGTTTTATGAGGTAGCTGTGACGCCAGGTAGTGAGGAGTGACACGAGCCGAGCTAAAAATACAGACAGGTTTATTAGCAGGAAGGCTAACAGACACTGCTAACAGAATAGCCAGGCAAACAGTGATCTCACAGATGACAGAAAACGTAGTCAAAAATACAGTCCGAGTTCGTAACCGAGAAGCAGTCCAACCATACATCAAATCCAGAAAGGGCAAAACAAAAGACAGAAACCGATAATCCGAAAACAGGGTCGTAACGAGAAGGCAAAAACAATATACAGGAAAACGCTTAGTATGTAACATAAGTTAGCAATACCTCGCGGTGTTTGTTTACAAACTGCTGCCTTAAATACCGGAGCCAGATAGAGATGAACCGGAACTAACTCAGAACACGGGAGAATCAGAGCGTCGGAGTGTAATGCGATTGGCTGAAGACGAACGGGTGCTGTTGACGTCATTATCAGAGATATTCTGGGAAATGGAGTCCGACAGTGTAGAAGGAGACTGAGGCGGCGTGACAGTAGCGTCACGTGTAATTCAAGCTTTCAGTTAACAGCTGTGCTAAACTCATCAAGAGTTAATTACTTGAATTTCTTAATAAAGTCTCTTAATAAAGTGTTTGAGAGCATCAGTTGTAAAATTGATCTGAAAGTCGATCCGAAAAGAAGAATTTGAAGAACTTGAAAAGTTTACGCAATACAGGCACAGCAAAAACCATCAAAAACATTATAATGGTGAAACTGGCACTCATCAGTACCAGTACCCCAGGAGTATTTTGATTTGTTTAACACTGTTTTTAAGTTACTACATGATTCATTATGTGTTCCTTCATAGTATGATAGATCACTTTACTATTTATTTATTCTTTATATACTATACTATAGGGGAAAAAAACATAAAGAAAACTTGACTAGTACTATTAGTATTAATAGTATTAATTAGTAACTATCACACCTGTCTCACACACCTCGCAATATACCTGCTCTGATCTCGGCACACCTCACCTGTCAACACCTGTGTGGAGCTTCAGCCTGGCACACCTGATCTCTATCAGCACTCTGTAAGCTGCTCTGGTTATTAACTAAAGCATTATTATGATTATTATTATTATTATTATTATTATTATTATTATTTGCTGCTTTCTGCATCTTCATTGCTTTTCTTCTCCCCTTCCTCATCATCACTCTACACTATATAACGCTTAAGTGATATTTCAGATATAATCCAATCAAGCATGACTTTAAGAGCCCAATTATAGTGATATATAAGTGAATCTATATATATATATTTTTCTTTATTTTGTGAACCTTCTTAAAGTGCATGAGATTGGTATATTACTTTAATTGCTGTGTTATGTGGTTGTATGATGTGAATGTTGTATTCATTTATGTTTTAAGTTTATTTTATATAAAATACCAGTCAAAAGTTTGGACACTTTTTTCCCATAGATAATTAAATTAAATGAATAGTGAAGTGTTCTATCAGATTATGAAGAAACACAGAAGGAATCATGTTGTAACTTAAAATTACTGTTAAACAAACAAAAATACTCTGTAAAGAAGCATTTAGATGCTGGTCTTGCTCTTCCTTTCCTGTGGCGGTACTGATGAGTTCCAGTTCCTAGCAACCACTTAGCAAAACCACACC
This sequence comes from Astyanax mexicanus, assembly GCF_023375975.1. NCBI lineage: Eukaryota > Metazoa > Chordata > Actinopteri > Characiformes > Acestrorhamphidae > Astyanax > Astyanax mexicanus. Next base: position 56,259,871 of record NC_064411.1, on the reverse strand, counting down.
AACCACCATAGCAACACCTATCAGCTACTAGCTATACAAGCAATGCTATCACACTTTGGCTAACCATGGGTTTCCTAAATGTGTAAAACACTATACTATACAATAGTACTTTGCAGCACCTAGCAACACATTAGCTACTACCTGGCAACCACTTAGGAAAACCACACCAGCCACCACAGCAGCACCCTTGCAGCTACTTAGCAGTTCTAAAGTGCTTTAGTTCATGGCTGTGTCCTAATTATGTACTACACAATAATACAATGCAACACCTTAGCAACCACCTAGCCACTACCTAGCTGTGTCCTAAATGTGTACTTTGCAGCACCTAGCAACACATTAATAACCACCTAGCAACCACTTAGCAAAGCAGTTTCATTCATTATAGCAACAAGTAATTAACTCTTGATGAGTTCAGCACAGCTGTTAACTGAAAGCCTGAATTCCAGGTGACTCTACCTCATAAAACTGACTGAGAAAATTTGAGCATCTAAGCAAGATGTGCTACTTTTTTAATGTTGTAAAATATAAAACATATTCTGGTTATTAAATAATTTCATATGTTTTTTTTTATAGTTTAGTCCAAACTTTTGACTGGTGCTGTATTTAATTTTATTATATTATATTTTATTTGACATTATTTGATATTATTTGTGGTCTCTGGGCTGTGGAGAGTTGGCGGGGTTCACCTGCGTCGACTTCATCAAGCGCAGCGTTCCTTATCACACTCGCTCAGAACCAGCAGAGGGTTTAGGACACACACACACACACACTATATACACACACTTTATACACACACACACACTATAAACACACACACTTCCACTCAGCTGCCACTCGCCCTGACACTTGGAACCTGACAAATACACAAGCCAAAGAGCCAACGTGCGAACGTGTGAACCACCAGCTAACACACACACACACATATAGTCTCACACACACACAGTCAAACACACACACAGATACTCAAACACACACACACACACATTCACAAAGGCGAGAGTAAAGCGAGTGATTGACTGACGACTGTCGGGTGGCATCAGCCTCAGCGTTAGCCTCAGTGTGTATAGTGTGTAGTGTGTGTGTATATATACTGTGTGTGTGTGTGTGTGTGTGTGTGTAGTGCAGCGTAGTGTTAAGATTACCCCCGGCTCTTTTGTTCTTTCTCAGTCAGTGGAATGTGTTCTGATTAGAAGCAGCTGAAGCTCTAGATTAAGTGAAATCAGGCCTGAAGAAGCCGTCCGACACAAACAACCCCAAACACATGGTGGCGGGAGCATCAGATCCCATTAACATAGCGTTTCGACATCAGACACAAACGATAAATCAGATAAAGCAATAAATTAAAGTGAGTTATCACAAGAAACATGCACAGGCTCCATCTATACCTCTAATATTCAGTGTTATACAGTGGTGCAAAGAAGATCATTAAAAGTAGGTAATGTAGTATACAAAAAGCCCATATACAGCGCTGGAATAAAATTAAGAGAGTTTCTGAATCAGTTTCTCTAATTTTGCTATTTATGGGTATATATTTGAGTAAAATTTAAAACAAAACATTGTTGTTTTATTCTATAAACTACTAACAACATTGCTCCCAAATTCCAAATAAAAATATTGTTATTTAGAGCATTTATTTACATAAATCACTGTCTGTGGTTCTATCCCAGTTGTGTACTACACATTAATACTGTGTAGCACCAGCAACACCTTAGCAACCACCTACCAACACCTTATTAACCATCTAGCAGGTACTTTTAAAATACTTTAATTCATGAATGTGTCCCAGTAGTATACTACACATTAATAAGGTGTAACACCAGCAACACCTTAGCAACCATCTAGCAACCCCCTAGCAACCACTTAGCAAAACCACACCAACCACCATTGCAGCAGCCTAGCAGCTACTAAGCAGTTCTAAAATACTTTAATTCAGTGTCTCAGTTGTAGTAACACCTTAGCAACCACTTAGCAACACCTTAGCAACCAGCAGCTACCTAGCAGTGTCCTGAATAAGAAATGCACAATAATACTTTGCAGCACCTCATAAAACATTAGTAACCTCCTAGCAATAACTTACCAAAGCAATACCAACCACCATAGCAATACCCTAGCAACCACATATGTTTATACTGTTTATAACTTACTAACTAATTTAATTAGTATACCTTTGTGGGTTTAGCATGTTATTACATTAGGTGTGAACATACAAACCCCTTTTGTAGTAACTGAGCGTTTATATAATTTCAAACCTAAAGTATATCATTGAAAGATCTTTTAGCTTTACTTTTAGCTACATGCTTAATTAGCATTAGCATTAGCGTTGTAGCTTCAGTCAAACCAGGTTGATACAGGTGCACGTTGACCTCCCAGCCCAGAAGTCGTGCTTGCTTTGCCTTGTTTTAATTTTGCTTGCTCCCCCCTCCTTTGCCTTGACCCCTCCCCCTCCTTGCCTTGACTCCGCCCCCCTCTGTAGCCCCCTCGGCCCCCCCTCAGGACGTCCGCCTGGAGAGTCTGAGCTCCACCAGTATAAAGGTGAGTTATGTGGCCCCGCCCGCCGCCAGTCGCCACGGCGCCATCGTGCGCTACAGCATTAGCTACCAGGCGGCGAGCGGCGAGGACACCGAGCGGCACGAGGTGAAGGACATCGGGGTGGACACCCTCAGCTACGTGCTGGACGGGCTGGAGAAGTGGACGGAGTATAAGGTGTGTGTGAGGGCCCACACTGACGTGGGCCCCGGCCCCGAGAGCCCGGCGGTACGGATCAAAACCAGGGAGGACGGTACGTCTCGTACGGTTTTCAGGACCCTTGGCTTCATCTTTCTTCGTCTTTCCTCGTCTTCCTCACCTGTTCTGAGAGGACAACTGTCCCTCTTCTAACCTGTTTCCTTGATCAAATCTTCTTTAATCTTTAATCTTAATCGTCTCTTTCCTTAATCTCATTTCATTTTAACAGGCTTCAACTGATCTTCACTGTTGGTGGCCCAAACCACTATACAAACTGTTGGTGGTCCAACAGTACCTTAGGAACCACCCCTTGTACCTTTGCAACACTTGCAAAGCAGCCCACTGAGCAACAGATCTGCTGCCACCTATCAACACCTCTGCTAGCAGCACCTTAGCACCTGCCCCTTGTACCTTAGCAACACTTCCGTGGCCATCAAGCAACAGATTAGCTGCCACCTAGCATCTCCTACGGTAGCAACACCTTAGCATCCGCCCCTTGTACCTGTGCAACACTTTAGCAGCCACCAAACAACAAACTAGCTGCCAACCATCAACACCTCTACTAGCAACGCCTTAGCATCTGCCCCTTGTACCTTAGCAACACTTTAGTGACTACCAAGTAACAGAATTGCTGCCACCAAGCAAAACCTTAGCAACTGCCCCGTGCCTTAGCAACACTTTAGTGGCCACCAAACAACAGATTAGCTGCCACCTAGCAACACATCCAATACCAACACCTAAGCAACTGCCCCTTGTACGTTAGCAACACTTTATCAGCCACCAAGCAACAGATTAGCTGACACCTAGCAACACCTCCACCTAGCCACTGCCCCTTGTAACTTAGCAACACTTTAGCAGCCACCGAGCAACACTTTGAGAACCACCACCTGTACCTCAGTAACACCTTTTAGAAACACTTAACAACCAACACCTATACTGGAGCCACACTTTAGCTACCACCTAACAACACCTTTCCAACAAACACTAATACCATAGCAACACCTTAGCAACCACCTGGCCAAAGATTAGATACTTCATAGCAATCTTTTGCAACAAACTTCAAAATAAAGACCTGCCGCTTTCATCCTGAAGTGAAGAAACGTCTCAGCGGACGTTCAGCAGGTTCCAGCTGGCTGTAGAAGCACATCAGAGTGTTTGAGGCTCAGAAAAACAGAAAAATGCACTTAGTCCTGAATCAGCTCCATCTGTGGAGATTCGCAACAGAGATTTATTCACGGGTTTGAAGAGAAAACGCTGTTTTTATGGTCTTTTTCAGTCTGAAGCTGCATTAACTCTAACACTCTACTGCTGTAAGTCTGTGAATTCCCCCACTGAGAGACTAATAAAGGATTATCTTGTCTTATCTCATCTTCCTGTGATCTCACTTACGTCCTCTGAGTGGGGGGAGCTTTCTTCTTCTTCTTCTTCTTCATCTTTCCTTTTAAAACCTAAACTAAAGTTCTCTTTTAATTCTTCAAAAAAACAGCTTTGTTCCTTCTAACCTTTAATTGTTTGGTGTTTTGGTTTATCTATCTCTGTTGATTCAATGATGATGTGATGCTTGTATTATAACATCCCATTCAGCACCAGTTTTAGTATAGAAATCACATAAAAACCCCATATCAACCAACACCTGTACACCATAGCAACCACCTTTACTTAGTGTCCACCTAGAACCCTTTATAGCCAGCTCCTATACTGTAGCAAAACTTAGCTACCACAGAACAACACCTTAGGAGCCACCGTGTGTACTATAGTAAGATTTTAGCAATCATCCAACAACACCATAGCAACCAACATTCGGTACTATAGCAACATCCTAGCAACCCACTATCAGCTTTCATAACCTGCTCCTATACTGTAGCCATAATTTAGCCACCACCTAACAGCACCATAGCAGCCACCACCTGTCCCATAGTAACATTTAGCAACCACCTAACACCACCATAGCAACCATTATCTGTACCATAGCAACATTTAGCAACCACCTTACACCACCATAGCAACCAATATCTGTACCATAGCAACGCCCTATCAACCATCTAGCCACCTTAATAACCAGCTCCTATACTGTTACAATAACATAGCAGCCACCACCTACCAATAGATTAGCAACCACCAAGCAAGACCTTCACAAGCAACTCGTATATGGTAGCAACACCTAGCAACCACCCTTTGTACCAAGCAACAGTTTAGCAGCCACCAAGCAACAGTCTAGCTGCCACCTAGCGAGACCTTCACAACCAACTCCTACACTGTTCACTTTAGCAACCACCACCTGTACCATAGCAACACCATAGCAACCACCTAACAACATAGCAACCAACACCTGTACTATAGCAACCACCTAGAAGCCTTCATAACCAGCTCCTATACTCTTATACTAACAAAACCTTAGCAACCACCACCATAGTAACATCCTAGCAACCATGAAGTATCAGATTAGCAACCCCCAAGCAAGACCTTCACAAGCAACATATATACAGTAGCAACACCTTAGCAACCACCCCTTGTACCTTAGCAACACTTTAGTGGCCACCAACTAGCAACACGTTTAGCAACCACCAACTGCACCATAGTAACATTTTATCAACCACTGTAGCAAAAACTTAGCCACCACCACCTGTACCATAGTATCCACCTTTACAAACACTTAGCAATGCCTTACCAACCAACACATTTACCATACCATCACCATAGCAGCCAGCACTAATACCATAGTAACACCTTAGCAACCGCCTAGAAACAAATTAGCTACCACAACAGTAGACACACTGTATATAATCTCAAAGCCACTTGTAGATACATGAAGAGTATAAAGCTCTCTTACTCTTACAGTATCTAAGCTGAGAGCAATCAAACGTTCCTCACAGCTTTGTGGACAGTAGCAGGTAGCTATGTATGAGCTGGTGTCCACAGATTTTTGTCCGTATATTAATTATATATGTAACCGTCTCTGTTTCAGTGCCCGGCGCTCCGCCCCGGAAGCTGGAGGTGGAGGCTCTGAACTCCACGGCCATCCGGGTGACCTGGAAACCGCCGCTGTCCAACAAGCAGCACGGTCAGATCCGCGGCTACCAGGTGATCTACTCCCGGCTGGAGAACGGAGAACCGCGGGGGCAGCCCAACATCCTGGACGTGGCGCTACCGGAAGCTCAGGTACCACAGATTTGCTGCCACCTACCAACACCTTAGCAACTGCACCTTGCACCTTAGCAACACTTTAGTGGCCACCAAGCAACAGATTAGCTGCCACCTTGCAATACCTACATTAGCAACACCTTAGCAACTGTCCCTTGAATCTTAACAACACTTGAGTGGCCACCAACCAATAAATTAGCTGCCACCTTGCAAGACCTTCACAAGCAACACCTTAGCATTCACCCCTTGTACCTTAGCAGCACTTTAGCAGTCCCAAAGCAACAGAATAGCTTCCACCTAGCAACACCCTTGCCATAAACTCCTATACTGTAACAATACCTTAGCCACCACCAAACACTTAGCAATGCCTTACCATCCCACACGTTTACCACATCAACACCATAGCAGCCAGCACTAATACCATAGTAACACCTTAACAACCACCTAGAAACAAATTGGCTACCACAAAACTCAGGTACCGCAGTGCTGCTGTTTACATATGTGCAATAAAATCTCACAGCAATGTTCCAGATTCTAATTTTACCCTACTTTCACAAGAAAACAGGGACAAAGTTCCTGAAAAGTTCCTAGATTTTGGATGCAACACTAGGTTTCCACAAACTTTTGGCCATATAGAGTATAACACAAAGTATTATGTGTATAGATGTTATATTCCCTAATTTGTGTCATCCCCTGCCTGTATGTGTGGTGTATAACGTATCACCTTGTTTCCTCTTGACCTTTTGATCTCGTACCATTTAATACTATATGTAAGCGTTTCTTTCCCTTTCGTCTCGCTCTTTATCTCCTTTCTTCTCTTCGTCCCTCACTTGCTTCTTATTTCTAGGAAGAAACAGCGAAACCTGATTCCAGACATTTTTATTTGTTTTTCTTTTCTTTTTTTGTCACCAGGAGCAATGCATTGCATTATATTGCATTGTATGTTAATATGTTCTGATGCTTGTTTTGTTTTTTTTGTGGACCTCGCGTGAACTCGTCCACGTCTCCGGGTTTATTGCGTATGCACTGCCTTGTTACTCTGTTACTCTGTGTATACATGCGATTTATTTATTTATCTATCTGCTGCTTCGGCGCCGCGGCGCAGCGACTCACGTTGCATTAATGCGTCGGGGATTGGCGGAGACGCCCGGAGATACGAGGTTGCGCTGAGATGGAAGGAGAGATAGTAATCCTTAAGAAGAACGAAGAGTCAGATTTTCATGAATATCTTTAAGCAGATTCTCTGGTGTAGGAGAGGCGGGATCAGACCCCGGAGCGCTGGCTGCGCTGGGTGGGGGGCGGGGCTGCGCGTTGTTAGTCGTGTATTATTGTGCGTGAACACGTGTTCCTGCGTGACCTCGTACCTCCAACAAGAGTCTCTAATTTACCTGTATAAGCAATTTTTCCAGCGCACCTGCAGGATGAATACACGAGCAGCACAGCGGGGACTAGGTGGAGTTTACCGTCATCAGCGGTGTGAGTAGTGAGTGTTAATTAAGATTAAATACTTATCGAAAATGTAACACAATCGGAAACCATCCAATATATTCTTTCTCTCACTTCTGTCTCACCTTCTCTCTTTTTTGTCTCTTTCTCTCTTTTCTGTCTTAATGTTTCTCTTCTTTAGTAAAACATATTTTTCTTAGCTCTTTTTTCAAGATCAGAAAGCTCATTAAATATATATTTATGCATAATACAATAAGCTGTGTGAGTAGTGAATTATAGTTAGTTATAAGATTTAATTCATGTTTCAGTTAAAAGTACTTTACCTTCTGAATTTTACAGTAGTGATGCTGTATTTAAATATCGCTAAATAAAACTACACTAATACTTCACCAGGCTCTGTAAACTTGGTAACATCATTAATTTGCATTCAAAAATACATTTACACTCAGGTTGGGGATCTCAGGGCGTCTTCCTATTTCTCTTTTTAGTCTCTTTTCTGTCTCGCTTTCTTTTGTTTCTTTCTCTTCTCTCTTGCTTTTGTCATTCTATCTCTCACTTCTCACTTCTCTCTTACTTGTTTTCTTTTGTCTCTTTCTCTCTCTCTCTCTCTCTCTGTCTTTTCTGTCTTATCGTTTCTCTATTCTTTTGTCTCTTTCTATTTTCTGTCTCACACTGAGTGTTAGTTATGAGATTTAATCCATATTTTAGTACTCTACCTTCTGACTTTTACAGTAGTGAAATTCGCTAAATTAAACTACACTAATACTTCACCAGGCTCTGTTAACTTGGTAACATCATTAATTTGCATTCAAAAATACATTTACACTCGAGGTGGGCATCTCAGGGCATCTCGCGATACGATATTGTCACAGTACTTTGCCTGTTATAACGATCATATTACGATACTGTGATATATCTCCAGACAAATCTCATAAATAATCAAGTACCAGGAATTATGGATGTAATGGTGTTAATTTCACAAATTTTTACTACCAATATTTTATATTTCAATAAAAGTATTGAAGCGATACGATATATTGAAATATTGATATTTTCGTCCCACCTCTAGTAAACAGCCTGGCAATCTTTACATCTATTCTTATAATTAAACAATAAATACTGTGTTTTAAAATTCCGTACATCCCGTATGCTTTATAAATGAATATTAATCTACAGTTACAGTAGATACACTAGAGCTGTTATAAAAACATACTGCTGCCGCGTTTAATAGCTGAAATCTGAACTGAAGACACTTTTAGACGCTTTAAAGTAATGGAAGTTAATGGACAGCAATTAGAGACGGACCTGAATCATCACACGTCTAATAGACTGGATTCTGTGCTTTCTGACTCTGTATGATTCACTCTTATCTATAAACGGGCTGTTATCTGTAAGTGGACTAAAGTGCAGCTAATTACAAAGCTGAATAAAAGTGAAAGAAGCTGAATTATTATAAAAGTTATAATAAAACTAATATGGAGGGGAGATGCATTTAAAAGTGCTACTTTAAACTTTTTCTTTTCAAGTTTTAGATTAAGCTAAAAGTTATTTTTGTCTCTCTATTTCTCTCCTTTTTCTCACTTTCTCTTGTTTCAATCACCCTCTTTTCTATCTCACTCTCTGCCTCTTTTCCCCCCTCTCTCCTCCTCTTTTTTGCTCTCATGTCTCAATCACCCTCTTTTCTGTCTCCCTCTCTCTTTTCCCCCTCTCCCTCTCTTTCGTTCTTTGTCTCACTTATTTCTCAATCAACCTCTTTTCTGTCTCACTCTCTCTTTTCCCATATCCCTCTTTCTTTTTCTCTTTCTCTTTTGTCTCAATCACCCTCTTTTCTGTCTCACTCTCTGTCTCTCTTCCTTCTCTCCCTCCCTCTCTTTCTCTCTTTGTCTCTCTCATGTCTCAATCTCCCTCTTTTCTATTTCATTCTCTCTTTCCCTACTCTCTATTTCTCTTTTTCTCTTTCATGTCTCAATCACCCTCTTTTCTGTCTCACTCTGTCTCTTCCCCCCTCCCTCTCTCTTTCTTTCTTTGTCTCTCTCATGTCTCAATCACCCACTTTTCTGTCTCACTCTCTGCCTCTTTCCCCCCTCTCTCCTCCTCTTTTTTGCTATCATGTCTCAATCTCCTTCTTTTCTGTCTCACTCTTTTTCTCTTTTCCCCCTCCCTCTCTCTTTCTCTCCGTGTCTCACTTATTTCTCAATCAACCCCTTTTCTGTCTCACTCTCTGTCTCTTTTCCCATATCCCTCTTTCTTTCTCTCTTTCTCTTTTGTCTCAATCACCCTCTTTTCTGTCTCACTGTCTGTCTCATTTCCCTCACTCTCTCCCTCTTTCTTTCTGTCTTTATCTCGCTCATTTCTCAAACACCCTTTTTTTGTTTCACTCTCTTTCTCTTTTCCCCCCTCTACCTCTCTCTTTCTCTCTTATGTCTCAATCACCCTCTTTTCTATCTCTTTTTCTCTTTTCTATCTATTTCTTTCTCTTTTTTAGTCTCACTCTCAAACTTTCTATTTTTCTTTCTCACTCTCACTGTCTTTCTCTCTCTGTGTATGTGAGAGAGTGTGTGTGTGTGAGTGTGTGTGTGGGTGTGTGGGTGTGTTAAGCGTGTTTTTGTGTATAAACAGGGTCAGACTCTGAGCCCACACACTGCTCTAATTCTGCAGCTAAATATATATCCAATACACATCACTCGCTCGCCCAGAGAGAGAGAGAGAGAGAGAAATATAGATATAGAAAGAGATACAGAAAGAGAAATAGAAATAGAGAGAGAGATACAGAGATAGATGCATAAAAAGAGTTAGAAAGATAGAAAAAGAGAAAGATAGAGAGAGAGAAAATTGATCCAGAAAGAGAGAAAGATAGATGCATAGAGATAGAGAGAGAGAGAGAAAGAAAAATACACACAGAGAGATAAAAAATAGAGTGGAAACATTCCTTATAACTTCACTGTGAGGGGGCGGGGCTAAACTGCAGTAGGTGGAGTATAACATATGACGACTCTTAAAAGGAATGATGTGCAAGTGACACTCTGATTGGTTTATTTCACGTTTTTACGCCCAAAATTAACCACACCCATCATTCATTAAGAGAATTAGTGCATGCGTTTTGCTTTGCGTTTGGAGATGCAAAAGGTGTACTTTTCCCATCGTTATGATAGCGAAGATACAAACTGTGAGCCGTTTTACAGTGTTATAACCCATAAATAAGAGTTAATAAGCTGATCTGGTGTAGGAAATGACACAGCAGAGTGCGCAGAGTGATTGTGTGTGAGTGTGTGTGTATTGGTGTGTGTGTGTGTGTGTGTGTGTGTGTGTGTGTGTGTGTCAGCTCCGGATGCATGGCACTAGTAGAGTTTGATGTCACCAGAGCGACGGGGGGTAATGGGATTTCACGCTCGGGGGGGCAGACTCAGGCTGAGAAATGGGCTTTCCGTCCCCGGAGGATTCTCTCACACACACACACACACACACACACACACTCTACACACACACACTCACTCAGGGAAGAGAAAAGTGTGTAGAGTGTATCCAAGTAAAACTTTTGCTCCTTACTTTTGTTTCTTGCCCTCCAAACTCCATCACTGTTCACTAGCTATAGTTATTTATTACCTTGAATTTAATAATATTAATAATAATGTGGTACAATCACATGGTTCGATATCTGCACCTTGATTGGTCGATCCAGCTTCTATGGAAGCTTCAGGATCCGTTGCGTAACTGGGTGTAAAAGTTACGGTAACTTTTAGAAAATGTGCCGCGTAAAAACTTGTCTTTTCCCGGGGGAATTATAATATAACATCTGTAAGAAGGCAGTGCATCACAATAAACCAGTACCAGCCAACATCTGGACCCACCCGACCTGGTTCTGAATTTTACGATGAATGGACCAATAGAAATGCTGCAAATTTACATAAAACAGAAGCAACACCATTGCACACAAAAGATATAGTATAGGAACACTGTGTTTGCCACCTAATATAGTAGAGCAACCACCTAGCAACACCATTGCAATCACTAGATACAGTAAAGCACCACCAGTGCAACCACCTGATACAGTATAGCAACACCATGGTGTCCACCTGATATAGTAGAGCAACCACCTAGCAATACCATTGCAATCATCTGATATAGTATCACAACAGCATTGTAACCACCTGATATAGTGTAGCAAACACCTAGCAGTACCATTGCAACCACCTGAAATAGTATAGCAACAACTTAGCAACACCATTGCCATTACCTGATACAGTATAGTAACACCATTGCAGCCACTTGATACAGTATAGCAACCACTTAGCAACACTATAGCAACCACCTGATATAGAATAGCAATACCATAGCAGCCACCTGATATAGTATAGCAACCACTTAGCAATACCATTGCAACCACTTGATACAGTATAGCAAACACTTAGCAACACTACTGCAACCACCTGATATATTATAGCAATACCACAGCAGCCACCTGATATAGTAGAGCAACCACCTAGCAATATCATTGCGATCATCTGACACAGTATAGCAACACCGTAGCAGCCACCTTATATAGTATAGCAACACCATTGTAACCACTTGATATAGTATAACAACCACTTAGCAACACTATTGCGATCACCTGATATAGTAAGCAACCACCTAGCAATACAATTGCAACCACCTGATATAGTAGGGCAACCCCCTAGCAGTATTATTGCAATCATCTGATACAGTATAGTAACACCATTGCAACCACTTGATACAGTATAGCAACCACTTAGCAACACTATTGCAACCACCTGATATAGTATAGCAATACCATAGCAGCCACATGATATAGTAAAGCAACCACCTAGCAATATCATTGCAATCATCTGACACAGTATAGGAACACCATTGCAACCACCTGATACAGTAGAGCAACAACTTAGGAACAACATTGCAACGACTTCATACAGTATAGCAACCACTTAGCAACACTATTGCAACCACCTGATACAGTATAGCAATACCATTGCAACCGTCTACTATAGTATAGCAACACCATCGCAACCACCTTATATAGTATCGCAACACAATTGCAACCACCTAATATTGTATCACAACACCATTGCAACCACCTTATATAGTATAGCAACCACCTGGCATAGTATAACAATCACCATTGCAACCACCTGACATAGCATAGCAATCACCTAGCAGCAACATTGCAACCACCTGATATAGTAAAGCAACACCATAGCAACCATTGAACAATAACTTTATCGACCATCCAGCAACACCACAGAAACTACTTAAAATACTGTAGCAATAGCATCCAACAACACCATAACAACACCACAGCAACCAATTAGCAATCACTCATGAAATACCATAGCACATAGCAACCATCTGGCACTGCCATAGCCATGTCTTATGCAACACCTGCTACAGTAAAGCGTCCACTTAGCAACACCATTGCAACAACATTGCAACCACGTCTAGAAATTATCTAGCAACACTTTAGCACACCCAAGTAACCACTTTGCAACTCCACCAAAAGTACCTGAGATACCAAAGCTGCGACATAGCAACACCATAACAACCATCTAGCAACACCAACACCTGAGATACAATATCTACCTCCATGCACATTTTAAATATGGAGTGGGGTTAATCTGTGAGAGGAGGTGTGTCCAGGTGTTGGGTGCTGTGATTGGTTGGTTTGTGTGATGATTTTGAGTTTGTTGTAACAGGTGCTGCTCAGGTGAATCTCAGGTGTGTCAGTATTGCTGATTTTGTGTTTAATATCTGTTTATTTTCCTCAGGTTTACTCAGATTTCTCGGAAACATCAACGTTATTAAAGTATTATTATTAAAATAATTATTTCCACAGGTTTCATCTGAACGTTCGTCGATCTCTCTCTCTCTCTCTCTCTCTCTCTCACATGCTCTCTCTTTCGCTCGGCTGCATGTCTCTCAGATCATCAGTAGATGAGTGAAAAAAGTGTCGATGCTTTTTTCTGTGTTGTTCACTCCCTCTCTCCCTCTCTCACTCCTGTTCCCCTCTTCCGTCTGTCATGTGTTTCCCATCAGTGGAAAAATGACGAGTCCACGGAATATGTGAGTAACCTCAGTGTGTGCTGCTAATGCTAATGCTGCTGCTACTGCTGCTAAGGCTGGGGAATGTGTGTGTGTGTGTGTGTGCATGATATATTTCAAACTATCAAAAAGTTTTACATTTATCTAATTATTTCTCTAAAAAAGGATTTAAATCAGCAGCCCGTAATTATTTTCCTTTTAAATTGAAATTAGCAGTGGTCCTTTTTTGTCAAAATTTTTTAGCACAATATTGTTCTTAATTTCGGTAGATATGACAGAATTTTATTAAATTTTATTATCAATATAAAAACAGTAGAAAAAAATCCCCACCGACTATGGTAAACGTATATATGTCATATACAGGCTAGAGTAGTCGATAGTGTTCTGCCCTTTGTGCTCAGCTTGAATGAACTGGACTGAAGAGTTCGCACTGTAAAGATAATCTGTCAGTAACAGATGCTGTAAATACTATATATCAAGAATTACAATTACAATTACATACCATTTTATTATTGTTTTTTGCACATTTATTCACTTATAAAAAGTACAAAGAACACACACATGCCAGAGGTTATTTTTTTGGATGCTTATAGACCATAAATTTCTCAATCGTTACTACACTCTAACACATATTTTACATCGATTAAATGAGTTACTCTCTAATAATAAATTATATACCAGCCCTGCTTAAAATGCTAAAAATGAGATGCAAATATTAACAGAATTTACATATTAAACCATATTTTCATTAAAAGGTTACTTAGTTAAAACCAAATAAAATTAAATATTCCGAATTAAATATATATAAAACAATACGTTTTTCCTATCGTTCTTGGTATACAAGTATAAATAATCATAAAAGCTGGCCTGAGGACTTTTATTATGAAGTCCACAATAGCGGATTATCCACAGTGGCTAACAGCTGGACATGCTAACACTGTTTCAGAGCTAAATTAATTGATGTTACTATGTTCTGTGGTTTGATATATAGAGAGAGTATATGTGTATAATGGCTTTACTGCATCAGCAGCCGGAGTCCAAGGAAGAGCACATTCCGCCATGCGGTTTGTGTGCGTGTGTGTGTGTGTGTAGCATCGGGTGGGAAAACTCTGTGTGGTTTGCTGGCCTGCCTGTGTGTGTGTGTGTGTGTGTCCAGCACCACCTTATTTATTCTATCAGCTCGCTGTCTCGGCTAGCGGCGCGTCAGCCTGCTAATGAAGCCTCTAATGAAGTGTGACTGTACACAGAGCTCTGGGGGAAACACACACACACACACTCTATCACACACAGACACACACATCCTGGTCCGTTAGTGTTAGCGTGGATCGATGTGATGCCTCATGTATATCTTTACAGCTAACATGGCTAAGACTAATTGAGCGCAAACAGGCCTATTTATACACCGTTTAAAACATTAGCTTAGCCAAACCTGCTAATGTGGCTAACAGTGCTAACGGTGATCGAACGCTAGTAATTACCTGTTAGCGTCACGTTATATTAGCTTTTTTCCTGTGAGTTGGAGCTTTAACATAAAATAGGTTAATGCAAAAATACCTAATGAAACAGGGTTTAAATGAACAAGTAACAAAAATGCTAAGAACAAGCCTGAATTTCCCATTCTTAACAGAAATTTCAGTGTTATTCTAAATTTAAAGTCAAGCCGCTAGCACTATACCACATTTTTTAAAGGTGTTAATGCTAATATGATTAAGTCAGGGTTATAAATTACTGATGAAGCTTATTTTAGTCGCTTATTTTAAAAGTTAAACATAATAAAGCTAACAACAGGACATAACTAATCAGGCAGATCAGGTGGTGCTAAATAAAATAAAAGTAGCTAAACAAACTAAAATTAGTCCTATAGGGAAACTGGGGGAAAACACACTGATAAATATAAATTATGTGTATGATTTGGATTTTTCATGGAATTAAATATGTGTTAATAATGGTCTGTGCTCCTCTGTAGAAATCAAACTCTAAAAATGTAATTTTAGTCATTTTAAAACCAAAATCTAGCTTCAAGCACCAAACATTTTTCATTTTTCATAGATGCTAATGATGCTAATATCACTGATTTAAGTTTATGAGCAAGGTTCGTACGGTTATGAAAAACCTGGAAAAGTCATGGAGTTTAAAAAAATAGCAATTTCCAGGCCTGGATACGTTTTGGAAAAAAAACAAAAAAACAAAAACAGAAAGATTTGGAAAAGTCATGGAAATAAAAAAAATAAAAAAAAACATAATCTTCCTTTTTTTTTTTTACCATAAATTTACTTTTAAAAATTAATTACATTTTTGGGTAAATCCGTTAAATGCAAAATATGCAGAAATGTTTGACATTACAAAGTGTTTTAATTAATTTTAGGTGAGATATATGCATATTATAACCAGTTTATGACATGGATTTTTAGTTTTTTGCTTTTTGCCATGTCTGTACTAATGTTTAAAAGATTGTATGGTCATTAAAATTGGCCACGAAGGGAAAAGTCATGGAAATGTATTGAAACTGAAAAGTGTATAACCCTGTATGAGTTACTTATGAAGCTTCTGCTACAAAAAATATATAAATATATACAGTATATATAAATAAAAGTATGAAAACTAGCTGTAATCCAGGTTAATGAGTAAGTATGCTGTATTGACTGTGAGCGTGAATCTAAATAATAGCGTATTTTTGAGTGGAAGATGAATGAGCTCTTCATAAAGCCTCCCTTCAGTAATTCCTTATGATTAAAGTTAATGAAAATACAGCTCTAAATGAAGAATCTGGGATTGTTTTTTGCGTTTTCTCCTCCGTCTCTGTGGTTTGAGTGTGTGTGGGAGACTCCGTCAGTCTGAGTAACCCATATTTAAATATAAAACCCATTTAAAGCCCAGCCTGAGCAGACTGGGAAATGCAGCTCTATAATTAGAATACTGAACTTTAATTATAGAAGAAAACGCTTTAATCACATGAAGCTCTTCATCAGACTGAGGAGAAACTCGAGAAAAGTCGAGTGATTACAGAAATAACACCAAAAAAACCAAAGTAGAAGATATTTATATACACCACTGAGTGAAAACATCCAATTGTTTCCAAAAGTGTCCATATAATTCAGCTTGAGGATTCCCCAAAGGTGCTCAAATGGGTTTAGGTCTGGAAATATACATTAATTGCCACCTTTACCTTTATCTTTAGAAATGTGTTTGGGGTTGTTATTATGTATATGGAATATATATATATATATAAAATGTTATATATATATAACATTTTGACTGATCATTTTAACTTATAACATTTGTTATTTAGATAGACAGATAGACAGACAGATAGATAGACAGACAGACAGACAGACAGACTGATAGATAGATAGATAGATAGATAGATAGATAGATAGACAGACAGACAGACAGACAGACAGACAGACAGATAGACAGATAGATAGATAGATAGATAGATAGATAGATAGATAGATAGATAGATATATAGATAGAAAGACAGACAGACAGACAGACAGACAGACAGACAGACAGACAGACAGACAGACAGACAGATAGATAGATAGATAGATAGATAGATAGATAGATATATAGATAGAAAGAAAGACAGACAGACAGACAGACAGACAGACAGACAGACAGACAGATAGAAAGACAGACAGACAGACAGACAGACAGACAGACAGACAGATAGATAGATAGATAGATAGATAGAAAGACAGACAGACAGACAGACAGACAGACAGATAGATAGATAGATAGATAGATAGATAGATAGATAGATAGATGCTCTAAATAGATATCCTTATTTTTTGTTATATATGTATAATAGCAAAGAAAAATAAATATCTACTTATTATTACATTTAAATATTTTACATACTTTATGATTAATCTGAAATCTTAAATTCTCAGTATAGTTTTAGTGATTTTTACATTTTTAGATAGATAGATAGAGAGATAGATGTGATTGACAGCCCTTATAATAAAATACTATAATATAAACTTTATATTAATTCCTGTGGGTTTAGAAAGAGATGTCATTAAAGTTCCTGTAGGTGTAATATCATGCCTGTTTTCCAGTACTTTAGTAAAACAAATCTCCTTTTTGTGAATAATATGATTTATCGCAACTAATTACATAAATATATCACATCTTATTACATATAAGCTAGATATTTTTTATAGATTTTGCTATTGTGGTTCTGTTCATGATAAACGAACCAATAGCAGCCCTCAAAAAATCTAATAAAATGGAATTAAAATTAAATCTCTGTACATTAAGATACATTAACACTTAATTATTTATTTGTTTGTTTGATATACATTTGATATATGAAGAGTTTATGTAGGCACCAATGTATAATACATTTATGTATCAGCTTATTGAACGTTAATATTAAATATTAAATATTAGAGGTGTGTGTGTGTGTGTGTGTGTGTGTGTATTGCGCTTGGCGTGTGCTGTGTGCTCTGTTTGTGTGTGTTCTCTACTGTGTTCCAGCTTTTAGCAGAGTTCTTCTCCTCCTGTCGTGTGATTGGCCAGAAATCAGCTGACCCGACGCCCTCCCTATGAAAGGGGGCGGGGTCTGGTCACTGATTGCTCGATTGCTTTATTTAAGAGGACTTTTTAAAATCAGTATTTACTGTATTTAGAATTAAACTGTTTAAGATTGAAAAATTCAAAATTTCAAAAAGAAGGCGTGGCCTTTTAAAACTTTTAATTGGTTAATTATGAAAAGCTTTGCATATAAATAGCTGAACTGACCAGCCAATCTGATTCCTTCACTTGATGAAGGGCTAAATAACTCAATTTAATTACATTTTAACTGGAACAAAAACTTGTATGGCGTCCTGTGACTTTTTTTCCAATGTTTGAACGCATGGACAATTCTAGCCAGAAGTCACCGATCCCCATCATTACCCCTTACCCACGGCGCTACTGCACTACTGTCTACTGTGGGTGGTAATATAAGCTTATTCATTATTTTAAAATAATAGTTCTGTATTGTAGATTAATACTAAACTCATCTAAACTATGAAGAAAAACATATGAAATTATTTAGTGAATAATGGAATTCAGGCTTTCAGTTAACAGCTGTGCTGAACTCATCAAGAGTTAATTACTTGAATTTCTTGTCTCTTAATAAAGTGTTTGAGAGCATCAGTTAAAGTAAAGTAGTGAAGAGGTAGAGTTACAGGTATACAGTGAATAGTGAATAT
This sequence comes from Astyanax mexicanus, assembly GCF_023375975.1. NCBI lineage: Eukaryota > Metazoa > Chordata > Actinopteri > Characiformes > Acestrorhamphidae > Astyanax > Astyanax mexicanus. Next base: position 56,241,308 of record NC_064411.1, on the reverse strand, counting down.
TTGAGTAATGTTCGAATCCAGATTATGAGAATCATTTTATGAGAAAAAAATACTTTAAGAAAAAATGAAAGTCATTAATATTTACTTTTACTGAAAACTAAGGGGCTCAGCTTAAATCCTGTAAAACGACTAATTATCCCCCCTCTACCAAACTTTACACCTGGCTCAGTGTACAGTCATACAAGTTCTGTAATGTTCTAATATATATTATGAGAAGAACTACTCAAATAAAAGAAAACCAATTTCAAGAAGAACTTATCCATAGAAGAAAGTATCCATAATGATGGAACTGGCACTCATCAGTACCATCCTAGGAAAGGAAGATCTTCTTAGTATTTTGGTTTGTTTAACACTTTTAAGCATTAATACATGATTCCCTATGTATTCCTTTACAAATATTAACATATTAAAATTAAATCAGAATTCATATCCGAACTTTTGGCTTGTTTTATTAATTCATAATAATATTAATTCAGTATATCCCTCATATAATGAAGTGAATCAGATCTGGTCCTCCAAGACTCTTCCGAAGTTTTGCATCCTCTTAAACGCAGCTTTCAGGCAGAACTCTGGTCCAGGTGGTTCTTCCAGCTCTGGTTCCGCTCTGTTCTTGCTCTCTTTTTGCGGTTCTGTTCTGGTTTAACCAGCGTTCTCCAAACCTTCTGCCTTTAGAGCCATCAGAGTTCCTTCCTTCCAGCCTGGAAAATCCCAGAACTCTCCATTCCTAAACCCGATCGGGGGATGCCTTCTTGTGTGTGGTTTGTTTTGGTTTTGTTGAAAGGGGGTGTGGCCGGTGCCGGAGTGGGCGTGGTCTCAGATCTACGTGGTTTTTTTTTGTGGCTCAGACGTTTTGTCCTTTAACAGGAGGCCGTCATCACCGGGCTGCTTTCGGAGACGTCCTACTCGGTTACCGTGGCAGCGTATACCACCAAGGGGGACGGAGCTCGGAGCAAGGCCAAGGTCATCAAAACCACCGGAGCAGGTACAGATAGAGTTAGGTCGTTAATATGGTATACATAGGTATCCATGACTATTCATGGGTATCTCTGCTTTTTGAGCTATGAAGCTAATCTAGCAAAAAAGCACAGTTTACTTCACTTTTAATGAATGCATTCATAAGCCAGGTGGTTGCTAGGGTATACCTACATACTGTAGGTATTCACGAGTATTTAAGGGTATCTCTGGTTTTTGAGCTATGAAGGTAATCTAGCAAATAAGCAAATATTTGTGAACACCCATTATAGTAAATGTATTCGTAAGCCAGGTGGTAGCTAGGGTATACCAACGTATTGTAGGTATCCATGAGTATTTATCGGCCTCTGTGTTTTTTGAGCTATGAAGCTAGTTTAGCGAACAAATGCCAAATATGTCCAAGTATTTTTGGACACAACCCACTTCTAATGAATGCATTCATAAACCAGGTGGTTGCTAGGGTATACCTACATTCTGTAGGTATTCGTGAATATTCATAAGTTTTTAGAACTATGAAGCTAAGCTAGCAAACAAATTCAGTTTACTGTATGTCCACATATTTGTGGACAATCCACTTCTAATGAATGCATTCATTAGAGTCAGGTGGTTGCAAGGGTATCCACAGGTATCCCCGAGTATCAGTCCTTTTTGAGCTTTTAAGGTAATCTAACAATCAACCTCTTAAGTTCGGCTTGAAGCATGTCCACGTATTTGTGGACACCGCTGCTAATGAATGCATTCTTTAGCCAGGTGGTTGCTAGGGTATACATACCCATGTGCTGTAGGTATCCATGAATATTAATGGGTATTTATGTTTTTTAAGCTATTAAGCTAATCTGTTGATCGTGTGCAGTTTACAGTATGTCCAAATATTTGTGGATAACCCACTTCTAATGAATGCATTTATCAGTCAGGTGGTTGCTAGGGTATACACAGGTATCCACGAGTATCAGTCCTTAGTGAGCTATTATGTTGCAAAAATGTGCAATTTACATTGTGTCTAAACGTTGAGGAAAACCCTGTCTAATGATAATGTATTCATAAGTCAGGTGGTTGCTAGGGTATACACAGGTATCCCTGAGTATCAGTCCTTTTTGAGCTATTAAGGTAATCTAATGATCAACCTAAGTTCAGTTTGAAGCATGTCCACATATTTATGCACACCGCTGCTGATGAATGCATTCTTTAGGCAGGTGGTTGCCAAGGTATACAGCACAGAGTTGTAATAAGTCAATACTGTTTCCACAGTGCCCGGCAAGCCCACCATGATCATTAGCACCACAGTGGGCAACACGGCGCTAATCCAGTGGCAGCCTCCTAAAGACATGGTGGGGGAGCTGGTGGGCTACCAGTTACGCTACAAGCGCGTGGACGAGGAAGCCTTCACCGTACGCGAGCTTCGTCGCACCGACGACCACTACACCGTTACCGGGTTGTACAAGGGCGCCACCTACACCTTCCACCTGAGCGCCCGCAACCGCGCCGGCAACGGCGAGGAACACGTGAAGGAGATCAGCACCCAGGAGGAAGCTCCCAGCGGGTTCCCGCTGAACTTTAGCGTGGTGGGGCTGACCACGACAACCACCCGGCTCACCTGGGAGCCCCCCGCCCTGTCGGAGCGCAACGGACGCATCGTCAACTACGTGGTGGTCTACCGGGACATTAACAGCCAGCAGAACAGCACCAACAGCACCGCCGAGACCCAGATGACCATCCACGGCCTCAAACCCGACACCACCTACGACATCCGAGTCCAGGCCTTCACCAGCCGAGGAGGCGGACCCATCAGCCCCAGCATCCAGAGCAGGACCATGTCCACCTCACCTGGTGAGCACTTTTAGGAGCTTTCAGGAGAACGTGTAGTTCGTCCGATAAGTATTTGAGGACAACCTCCTTTTAATTGATGCATTTAGCCAGGTGGTTGATATGGTATTATTGGGTGTCCATTAGTATTTATGGCTATCTATAAGCTTAACGTAGCTTACAAGTACAATTTAGGTCCAGATATTTGAAGACACCTGTGAATTCTAATGAATGCATTAAGTCAGGTGGTTGCCAAGGTATCCATGAGTATCCAGGTGGTTGATATGGTATTATTAAATTATCTAGAATCTTATCTTATCCATCTATTGGGAATCCACAAGTATTCACAGCTATCTATGAAGGTAATTTATGTCCAAGTATTTGTGGACACCTTCTCTAATGAATTTATCATTTAGCCAGGTGGTTGATAAGGTATTACTGGGTATCCATTCATTTTAATGGCTAACTATGAAGTTAGCCAAAAATAGCCAAAAGTTTGGATATAGTTATTTTTTTTCTGCTATGAAGCAAATTATATGGAACAAGAAAAATGTGCACTATGTACCATATATTAAATGACATTTATATGATAATCATAAAATATTCTGTAGTATGTATATGTGTGTATAACGCTGGCATGCCAAAGGTCATGGGACAGTATGCACATTGGGCAGGCATTGTTTTAAATGATTAGTTTAGATTAGTAAATGTGGTTCCTTTAGTGTTGTGTTTAAACGGCGTCCATTTACTTATAGCAGTGCTGTACTCTGTTGTTAGATTCCACTGTTCTGATTGGATAAAAATGTAAAACAAAATCAATGTTTACGTAATATGTACAATATATACATATATGTCTCAAAAATTACATTTCGCAGCACTGTAAAAACACAGTATTGATTATTATTTAACAGCTTGCACAGAAGGGGTTTATTGTTCAGTGTTGTGTTTAAACCCCAACCACTAGAAGGCAGCGTTGTACTCTGTTGTAAGATTCTTCTGGTCTGATTGGATGAAAATGTAACAAATATATATAATAATATTATATATAAATATATAAATATATACAAAATACATACATAAGTACAATGATAAATCCCACACTTACATTTTGTAGTGCTGTAAAAAGCGCAGGATTGTTATTTGTTTTGTTATTTAATGGTTGCATGGTAAAGATTGGTGTCAGAAGTGGTTAATTTGGTGGTGTCGTATTTAAACCCCGTCCACTAGAGGGCAACGTTGAATTTGCTTACATTATATAACCCAGTACATCGCAGTTTATTAAATCGTGTAACCCCTGTGTTGTGATACATATCCTATCCCCCTAATAAGTATTAATAATAATTGATGTTTTCGTCTATGAAATATTTGTCCCGTAGCGTTCGCCACGAGTTTTGGCGTGAAAGCCGTGATGAAGACGTCGGTGCTGCTGACCTGGGAGCTGCCGGAAAACTTCAAATCCCAAGTGCCTTTTAAGGTGGGAGCTTTGTAGTGTTTGTAAACCGCAGGAAATAGGACATTAAAGAGGTGGAGCATATGTAAATGAGAATTGTTTGTCTTTAATGTGCTTTTTAATGGCACTCTATAAAAGACAATTTGCTGGAATTGCCGGATCCCGACTCCCAGCAAGGAGATTAGACCGCTATGAAATCTAATCCTCTTTTTTACCATGTTAACCCTTTCCTACCCAACTGATCCACCTGCAGGGTTTACCTAAGTCTGATCTCCTGTAACATTACAACAAGAATCCACAAACTGTATGAGTTAGAGCTAGCAGCTACAGTCATATATAATATATACTATACAATATATAGATTTACGGATGAAGATCTGATGCACTGACTGTATATCTGTATCAGTCATAGAGGGCGGAACTGATCCATTAGCTTTATATATATTTTTTATATATGATCTCCTGTATACAGTACGGTCTATAGAGTCAAAGAGGGAGGAGCTGAACTGTTTACTGTATACTTACCTTATTTAAATATAATGTATATGATCTATACAGTCAATTGGGGAGGAGTTAAACCATGGACAGCTTAAACCACTGTCTTTATACAGTATATAATATACAGTATATGATCTGTACAGTCATTGGGGGAGGAGCTAAACTACTGACTGTATATATGATATACACTATATAATCCACTATATAATCTATAGGGTAATTGGGGAGGAGATAAAATACTGAATGTATATATGATATATAAACATATTGTATATGATCTTTTCAGTTTTGGGGAGGAGCTAAAACACTGACTTTATATAGGATCTATACGATCAAAGAGGGAGGAGCTGAACTGCTGACTCTATACATATGATATATTAGCAATATATATGATCTATACAGGCATTAGAGGAGGAGCTAAACCGCTCACTCTACATATGTAATATACAGTACATGATCTATAGAGTCATTAGGGGAGGAGCTAAATCACTGACTCTATATATGTGAGATACACTATATGATCTATAGCTTCTGATTCTTTATATATGATATACACTATATGATCTATAGAGTCATTAGGAGAGGAGCTAAACCCCTGAAACTATATATGTGACACACTATATGATCTATAGAGGCATTAGGGGAGGAGCTAAAATACTGACTGTATATATGACGTATAAACATAATGTATATGATGTATATGATGAGGAGCTAACCCAAAAACATTATACATGATATACAATAAATAATTTATAGAGTTTTTGGTAAAGGAGCTAAAACAATGACTTTGTATATGATATATAAACATAATATATATAATCTTTACAGTTTAGAAGAGGAGCTGAAACTGCTGACTGTATATATGATATACACTATATGATCTATATAGTTTTTGGGGGAGGAGCTAAACCGCTAACACTATATATGTGATATACAATATATAATCTATAGAGGCATTAGACTAGGAGCTAAATCACTGAATTTATATATGATATATGGTGTATTGTCTATACAGTCACTGGGGGAGGAGCTAAACCATTAACACTATATATGTGATATACAATATATAATCTATAGAGGCATTAGACTAGGAGCTAAATCACTGAATTTATATATGATATATAGTGTATTGTCTATACAGTCATTGGGGGAGGAGCTAAACCATTAACACTATATATGTGATATACAATATATAATCTATAGAGGCATTAGACTAGGAGCTAAATCACTGAATTTATATATGATATATAGTGTATTATCTATACAGTCACTGGGGGAGGAGCTAAACCATTAACACTATATATGTGATATACAATATATAATCTATAGAGGCATTAGACTAGGAGCTAAATCACTGAATTTATATATGATATATAGTGTATTGTCTATACAGTCATTGGGGAGGAGCTAAACCAGAGTTAAACCGACAGTATATGGTATTATAAGTCATAAAAAAGATCTTAATAAAGCGTATTGCCTGCACTCATATAGTTATAATATAATATACTGATTTTAAATGGCGAAACACTTTATTTAGGCTCAAATTTCATCAAATAATAAGAATGTAATTAATGGTAATTGATTATTTGACTGGTTTAACAGGCGTTATTTAAATGCAGTGCTAGTTTTGGGGCGTACTGTGGATTAAAGTGTTTTAAATCTGTAAAATTTGCTTCATTTCTGCGTCAGGGCTGCAGTGGAAAGCTGCTGGAGCTGTCTGTCTCCCAGTGTTTGGCCGTCTCCACCACGCTGTCCATTACAATAATCCCATTACTGTAATAAGCATGTGGTCCAGACCCTCTTAGAACCAGCGACCCGTCACCCTCTCGCGCTGACGACTCCTGTCTGACTCTTTAAAGAGCTCTCGACCGCAGAGTCTTATACAGTGCAGGAGGAGCAGTCTATTTGAGACGCTAAACTTTCCAAACGGGTTTTATTTGACCTCGAGGAGCTTTTTTAAAGAGGAACTGGACTTAGTTTAATCTGCTTTAGTCACTGTAGCGTTACTATATCAAAATAAGTATTATTTTAACCCTTAGAATGAGGAAACTGTCATTTTCTCTGCTATTTTAAGCATTTTTCTCTTTTTTATTGAGAAAAATGAGAATAAAAATGGGGAAAATGAAAATGAAGCATTTTATTTATGCTCAACATACAGTGTGATAGAGCACCCCCTACACTTCCTGTAGAGTATTACAGTCTTTCAGAATGAGCGAGTGTATCATATAAACATTATAGTGCATTATAGAGCACCCTCTATGGTTACTGTAGTGTATTACAGTCTGTCAAAATGTTTATGTGGATCATATGAACGTTTTAGAGTATTATACAGCACCCTGTATGCTTCATGTAGTGTGTTACAGTCTGTCAGAACAAGTGAATGGGTCATGCAAACGTTATAGTGCATTATAGAGCACCCCCTATGCCTCTTGTAGTGTATTACAGTCTGTCAGAAGGAGTAAATGGGTCATACGAATATTATAGTGCATTATAGAGCATTATAGAGCGCCCTTTATGCTTCCTGTAGTGTATTACAGTCTGTCAGTATGAACATGTGGATCATATAAACATTATAAAGCATTATAGAGCACCCTCTATGCTACCTGTAGTTTATTACAGGCTGTTAGAACGAGTGAATGGGTCATTTGGACATTATAGTGCATTATAGAGCGCCCTCTACGCTTCCTGTAGTGTATTACAATCTGTCAGTATGAACATGTGGATCATATAAACATTATAAAGCATTATAGAGCACCCTCTATGCTACCTGTAGTTTATTACAGTCTGTCAGAACGAGTGAATGGGTCAAATGAACATTATAGTGCATTATGGAGCATTATAGAGCGCCCCCTACACTTCCTGTAGTGTATTACAGTCTGTCAGAATGAGTGAATGGGTCCTATAAACATTATAGTGCATTATAGAGCATTATAGAGCATTATAGAGTGCTCTCTATGCTTCCTGTAGTGTATTACAGTCTGTCAGAATGAGCGTGTGTATCATATAAACATTATAGTGCATTATAGAGCAATATAGAGCGCCCCCAATGCTTCCTGTAGTGTATCACAGTCTGTCTGAATGTTTATGTGGATCATATGAACGTTTAAGAGTATTATAGAGCGCCCTCTATGCTTCATGTAGTGTGTTGCAGTCTGTCAGAACGAGTGAATGGGTCATATGAACATTATAGGACATTATAGAGTGCTCTCTATGCTTCCTGTAGTGTATTACAGTCTGTCAGTATGAATATGTGGATCATATAAACATTATAAAGCATTATAGAGCACTCTCTATGTTTCCTGTAGTGTATTACAGTCTGTTAGAACGAGTGAATGGGTCATATGAACATTATAGTGCATTATAGAGCGCCCTCTACGCTTCCTGTAGTGTATTACAGTCTGTCAGAATGAGATATTGATTACGCAGTCCTGTATATTAACGTTTTGATCGTTTTTCTCTGCAGATTCTGTATAATCAGCAGAGTGTGGAGGTTCAGGGGAATCTGAAGAGGAAGTTGATCACCGGTTTGAAGCCCGACACTAACTACTCCTTCGTCCTGATGAGTCGAGGGAACAGCGCCGGAGGTCTACAGCAGCAGGTATCCATCCGTACGGCCCCCGACCTTCTAAAGACCAAACCCTTCGTCCTCAACACCGACCAGGCCAGTGCCGGGAAGCTCACCATCAACCTGCCCAGAGTACCAATCACAGCACCCATCAGGTCAGTACCTACAGCTGGAGATAGAATTAAAATTATTCTATATTCTATAGTCTGTAAATGCGTTGTAGAGCCACGTTTATTAGTTAACGGTCTCTCACCAGGAGGTGCACTACCCCACAATAGTCTTTTTTGTGCCCAATGAACCAATGTCTACTCAGACCACACATTCTAATTAGTTTGATTTAAGAAAAACTAAAAAACTAAAAACATTCTTCCTCCTTTCACTTTTTACTTTTACATTTTTCTTTTTCTGGTTCCTTTTGTTGTTTTTTTCTTTTAAATTCACTTTTTACTTGCTTTTTCACACATATCATATCAAACTCTTAACATCTCAGATTAACTATAATTGAGTCTAATTCTGCTCTAATTCTATGCTAAAATGTTTAGTGTTCTGTGTTAGTCAGATTTATCGAAAACGAACCAAAATATAATCTAATTCTACATAGATGTGATCAGATTTAAACAGATTTATTCAGATCTAATTCTATTTTACTGCATTTGACTAGTACTGAGTCTTAATTCTATATTTAGGCATTTAGAATTTACCAGATTAAAGAAAATATCATCTAATTCTACACTAAAGTAACCGTATTTAAGCAGAAGTCAGTCTTATTCTGCCTATTTTAGTTGTTTAAAGAGCTATTTTATTATCTGAATTATATTTTGTGTACACCTAAAAATATATACAGCTCTGAAAAAAATGAAGAGACCACTTCAGTTTCTGAATCAGTTTCTCTGATTTTGCTATTTATAGGTTTATGTTTGAGTAAAATGAACATTGTTGTTTTATTCTATAAACTACAGACAACATTTCTCCCAAATTACAAATAAAAATATTCTCATTTAGAGCATTTATTTACAGAAAATGAGAAATAACTGAAATAACAAAAAAAGACGCAGAGCTTTCAGACCTCAAATAATGCAAAGAAAACAAGTTCATATTCATAAAGTTTTAAGAGAACAGAAATAATCAATATTTGGTGGAATATCCCTGGTGGTTGTTAATCACAGTTTTTTTCATGCATCATCTTGGCATCATGTTCTCCTCCACCAGTCTTACACACTGCTTTTGGATAACTTTATGCTGCTTTACTCCTGGTGTAAAAATTCAAGCAGTTCAGTTTGGTGGTTTGATGGCTTGTGATCATCCATCTTCCTCTTGAATATTTTACAGAGGTTTATAATTTGGTAAAATCAGAGTTTAATGTGCTGCAGTAGTAAGTGTTGTAAAGTTATAGTGGTTTAATCAGCTGTATAAGCCGTTAGCGCTGTTAGCAGATGGTATATGTAGCGTAGTGCTGGCTGCCCCTCTGCTTGGGTTCAGTCACTCTTTGGCTCCAGTACCAGAACTCACACTCCGGTACTCCGGACTTCGGTTTACTGCAGCTTTAAACCACGGCGGCGTCTCCTTTACCCAGACCTCGCCACGATTTATCGCTCCGGATTAATACGCTGTAATTATTTATGCATGACGGGGGAGAGGAGTCGTACTCATGTATCATTTATAACAGGTTTTAACTCTTTTATGAATGGAGAGTTTATGGAACAGAACCTCCAGCCTGCTGGATCCGGAGGTGGAACATCTGAGAAAGGAAAAATCATTTCGGCTGATCCTGTAGAACAAAGAAATTAAAAAATCACTCAAATAGAACCTGTCTGAGAACATGAATCAGATAAAAGATCTAAAAAAAAAAACAAAATTTAAAAATAGATGAGAAAACAAAGTCTGAAAAAGGTTATAAAGTCATTTCTAAAGCTTTGAGACTCCAGAGAACCACAGTGATTCACTATTTTTATTCGCTAATGGAGAAAAAAACATGGAACACTGGTGAACTTTCCCAGGAGTGACCGGCAGATCGAACAAAATTACTCCAAAAGGGCATGAAGAACTCATCCAGGAGATCCAAGGTGAAAATGGTCTCTATGGGAGAGTTCCAAGATTAAAAAAAAACAAAGTAAAACTATAAAACTTAAAAAAAACATAATTTCCGAAAAAGAACTGAATCCTACTGAACGACGTAAAACATGGTGGTGGTAGTGTGTGTGTTATGATGTTCTGGGGCTGCTGGGTAAAACTTGTTGTAATAGATGGAAGCAGAGAATCAGAATCCGTCCATCTGTTCCTTACTGACCTCAAGCTCAGGAGTACTTGGGTTCTGCAGCAGGACAATGACCCAAAGCACACAAACCCACAAGTTCACTTCTGAATTAAAAAAACAAAAACTAAATGAAGGTTTTGGAGGGTCTAGTCTTCAGTACCCAGGAGTGACGGATGGACGGATCAGTAGATCCGTCCATCCATACATTTATCCATCTGTTCACTCATCCATCCACTCATCCTTTAGCTTAGGGAATAGCAGATCAATAAAGGCCATCCGTTTATCCACTTAGCTGTGAGATCTGAGAGTGAATAAAAAGCTTCCAGCCATCCAAGCCTTCATCCGTCTATTAATCAATCTGTCCATCCTCCATCTTTCAGCTCCAGAGATCAATACAGTCCATTCCTCCATTCATCCATCCATCCATTCATTCATCTATGTACTCAAAAATGCCTAAAGCTAAAGGCCTGAATGGATGGATCAATTAATCCATCTTTTTAGCTTTAGGCGTCATTGAAGTCTATCCATCTGTCTATTTATCCACCCATCCATTTATGCATCTTTACATCTATCCTCATCCACCAGCTTTAGACATTTAAAAAATCCATCCATCCATTGATAAATGAATTCCATCTGTCTGTTTGTATAGCCATCCATCCATTCATCCCTACTTCCTTTCTTCCTTCCTTCAGCTTTTTGATGAAGTCCATCCATCCATATATATCTATCCATCCATTTTTCAGCTTTAGGCATCAATAAAGCCCAATCATTCATCAATCCATCCATTACTCAATCCATCCATCCACCTATCTATGTCTGTCTATCTGTCCATCCATCAATCCATCCATCCTTCAGCTTTAGGCATCAATAAAGCTCATCTATACTTCTGTATATATATGTATCTATCCATCATTCATCCAAACTTCTATTTCTCTATCTACCTATCCAACCATCCATCCTTCAGCTTTAGGCATAAATTAAGCCCATATATATTTCTAACCATCCATCCATCCATCCATCAATCATCCAAACTTTTATCTACCTATCCATCCATCCATATATCTATACATCCCCCATCCATTCCTCAATCCATCCATCCACATATCTATATGTTTATTTATTCATCCATTAATCTATCCATTCTTCCGCCTTAGGCATCAGTAAAGACCATCCATTCATCCATCCATCCATACATCATTCATCCAAACTTCTATCTATTTATCTATCTACCTATCCGTCCATCCATATATCCTTCAGCTTTAGGCATCAATAAAGCCCTTCCATTCCTCAATCCATTGATCCACCAATCTATATGTCTATTTATCCATTCATTTTATCTGTCCATCCTTTAGCTTAAGGCATCCATAAGGCCAATTTATTCATCAATCCATCCATACTCCATCTATTTATCTTTCTATCTATCCATCCTTCAGCTTTAGACATCCATTCATCAATCAATCCATCCATCCATTCTAAATATCTATCATCCTTTCATCCAGTCGTCAATCAGTCCATCTATCCTTCAGCTTTAGGTATCAGTAAAGCCCATCCATTTACCAATCCATCCACCCTACCATCTATATATCTATCCATCTATCCATCCATCCATCCATCCATTAATCTATCAGTCCAGTGGGTGTGGGATGTTGAGCTGGTGTATAACTGGTGTTCTCCTGGTTCTCTGTAGGTGGTATTATATCGTGGTGGTACCGGGTTCTCTGACGTCGTCACGCCGGTGGGAAAACCCGGATGAGATGGAGCTGGATGAGGTGAGAGTACTGCCTCGATTTTTTAATCTGAAAATTTATTAATCTGAATGTTCTAAATCTGCACATTTTTGGGTTGTATTTATGAATATTGACCGTATGGCTAACGGTCATATTTCCTGTGTTCTGGACCCCTCAGCTCCTGGAGACCAGTAGTGAAGGTCCTCTCCTGAGACGCCGGCGGCGTCACTCTGACGTGTCCCGGCCGTACATCGCCGCCAGATTAACCACCCTGCCCAACACCTTCACCCTCGGAGACCAGAAACACTACAGCGGCTTCTACAACCGACCCGTCCCCAACAACCAGCCCTACCTCTGCTTCGTCATGGCCGAGCTCAAGGACCAGTACCTGCCCACCGCCAACGAGAAACAGGTACCATCCCACCTCCTTCATATTTAAAACACCAACTACAATATCGTAGCAACCACCTTCTAACACCCAAGCATCAATCTTTGATACCATATCACCCACCTAGAATATCACAGCAACAACCCTTTAAAACCCAAGCATCAAGCTTTGGTATCAACATTTGATACCATATAAACCACCTAGAGTATCACAACAACCACCTTCTAAAACCCAATCGTCAATCTTTGATAACCTGTCAACCACCTAGAATATCATAGCCACCACCTTCTAAAACCCAAGCATTGAGCTTTGATATCCTAGCAACCACCTAGAATATCACATCAACCACATGGTACAACTTAATCATTCCTTATAAACCACCTAGAATATCACAGCAACCACCTTTCAAAGTGTCAAGCTTTGATGTACTAGCGCCCACCTAGAATATCACATCAAGCATTTGGATCAACTTAGTCAGCTACTAAAAAAGCCCCAAAATTATTCTGTGATACCCTATCAACCATCTAGAATATCACTGCAACCACTAAGAATATCATAGCAACCACCTGTAAAACCTAAGAAGCAACCTTGGATACACTAAAAACCACCTTCTAAAACCCGAAGTTCAATCTTTGATGCCCTATCAGCTTGGCTACCCTGTCGATAGAATATTATAGCAACCACCTTCTAAAACAACCTTTGACACCCTATAAACCACGCAGAGTATCACAGCAACCACCTTTTAACCCCTGCGCATTAACCTTTGATAACCCCTTAGCCACCTACAATATCACATCAACCTTGGTTGCACTTGCAATCACCTACAACATTGTAGCAACTGCCACCACAGTAAATCATTGGAATGGCATTGGAACCATCTGGTAAAACCCTAACAGCATCCTCGGATGCCCTATCAACCACCCTATCAGCATCGTAGGTGCAAAAATGGCTTAATCCCAATGCAGTGTGTAAATGTATCTGTGTATTTTGTATATATATAGATATGAATGAACTCAGTAGCTACATTAGCATCGTAGCTCCAGTGCAGAAAAACCTGTGATTGGTCCGCTGCATTGTGTATGAGGGTGGTAGCTGAGGGCTTGTGATTTATTGGACAGCTGAACTTTCGCTTTAAGGCCGGTTTTAGCCGG